>NC_092166.1:79630847-79725847 GCF_045791955.1 Oncorhynchus clarkii lewisi | reverse complement strand
GAGAGAGAGGGAGGGAGGGGGAGTGGAGAGCTCTCTCTGTCTACACTGAGACAGAATCACCCATCCAGCCAGCAGAGAGAGAGAGAGAGAGGGAGGGAGGAGGAGTGGAGAGCTCTCTCTGTCTACACTGAGACACAATCACCCATCCAGCCAGCAGAGAGAGAGAGAGAGGAAAGCGAGGATAGAGGTATGCAGGATAGAGAGAGAAATGAAGAGAGAGAGAGATAGACGCTGGATATTGAAGTATTGGACTCAGACAATCAGACACATTGAGACTAGGACACTCCCAGAGTGAAGCCATTCAGATAGTTACTAGGTTGGGTTATGGTAATAAGCAAGCCTGTAACACATCAGCTGGTTATTACAGAGTTGGATTTGTGTTGATTTAACAGAGAAAAGTGAGAGAATGAGGTGAGGGAAAGAGAGAGGGTGAGAATGAGGTGACAGAAGGAGAGAGGGAGAGAATGAGGTGACAGAAGGAGAGAGGGAGAGAATGAGGTGAGGGAAAGAGAAGAGTGAGAGAATGAGGTGAGGGAAAGAGGGAGGGAGAGAATGAGGTGACAGAAGGAGAGAGGGAGAGAATGAGGTGAGGGAAAGAAAAAGTGAGAGAATGAGGTGAGGGAAAGAGAGAGGGAGAGAATGAGGTGACAGAAGGAGAGAGGGAGAAAATGAGGTGACAGAAAAAGAAAGATGAGAGAATGAGGTGACAGAAAGAGGAGAGGGAGAGAATGAGGTGACAGAAAGAGAAAGATGAGAGAATGAGGTGACAGAAGGAGAGAGGGAGAGAATGAGGTGAGGGAAAGAAAAAGTGAGAGAATGAGGTGAGGGAAAGAGAAGAGGGAGATAATGAGGTGACAGGATGAGAGAGGGAGAGAATGAGGTGAGGGAAAGAGAGAGGGAGAGAATGAGGTGACAGAAGGAGAGAGGGAGAGAATGAGGTGAGGGAAAGAGAGAGGGAGAGAATGAGGTGACAGAAAGAAAAAGTGAGAGAATGAGGTGAGGGAAAGAGAAGAGGGAGAGAATGAGGTGACAGAAGGAGAGAGGGAGAGAATAAGGTGAGGGAAAGAGAAGAGGGAGAGAATGAGGTGACAGAAGGAGAGAGGGAGAGAATGAGGTGACAGAAGGAGAGAGAGAGAGAATGAGGTGACAGAAAGAGAGAGGGAGAGAATGAGGTGACAGAAAGAAAAAGTGAGAGAATGAGGTGACAGAAGGAGAGAGGGAGAGAATGAGGTGAGGGAAAGAGAGAGGGAGAGAATGAGGTGACAGAAGGAGAGAGGGAGAGAATGAGGTGAGGGAAAGAGAGAGGGAGAGAATGAGGTGACAGAAAGAGAAAGGTGAGAGAATGAGGTGACAGAAGGAGAGGGAGAGAATGAGGTGACAGAAAGAGAAAGGTGAGAGAATGAGGTGACAGAAAGAGGAGAGGGAGAGAATGAGGTGATGGAAAGAGAAGAGTGAGAGAATGAGGTAACATAAAGAGAAGAGGGAGAGAATGAGGTGAGGGAAAGAGAAGAGTGAGATAATGAGGTAAGGGAAAGAGAAAAGTGAGAGAATGAGGTGAGGGAAAGAGAAGAGGGAGAGAATGAGGTGACAGAAAGAGAAAGGTGAGAGAATGAGGTGACAGAAAGAGGAGAGGGAGAGAATGAGGTGACAGAAAGAGAAAGGTGAGAGAATGAGGTGACAGAAAGAGGAGAGGGAGAGAATGAGGTGAGGGAAAGAGAAGAGTGAGAGAAGAAAAATATTTAAAGACATGAGAGCAAAGCCAGCGCTGCATGATTCATATTTGTTTAGTTGATTTTAATTTCCTCCTCTCACCTCTCTCTCCTCAACCCCTCTCTCCACAACACCTCTCTCCTCACCACCTGTCTCCTCAACAACTCTCTTCTCACCACCTCTCTCCTCACCACCTCTCTCCTCACCACCTCTCTCCTCAACACCTCTCTCCTCACCACCTGTCCTCAACACCTCTCTCCTCACCACCTCTCTCCTCACCAGCTCTCTCCTCACCACCTCTCTCCTCAACACCTCTCTCCTCACCACCTGTCTCCTCAACACCTCTCTCCTCACCACCTGTCTCCTCAACACCTCTCTCCTCACCACCTGTCTCCTCAACACCTCTCTCCTCAACACCTCTCTCCTCACCACCTGTCTCCTCAACACCTCTCTTCTCACCACCTCTCTCCTCAACACCTCTCTCCTCAACACCTCTCTCCTCAACACCTCTCTCATCAACACCTCTCTCCTCACCACCTCTCTCCTCACCACCTCTCTCCTCAACATCTCTCTCCTCACCACCTCTCTCCTCAGGGAACCTGTCTGTCTGTCTGTCTGTCTGTCTGTCTGTCTGTCTGTCCGTCCGTCTGTCCGTCTGTCTATCTGTCCGTCCATCCCACAGCCCCTGATCCAGTGACAGATACAGGCTAATCCACAGTACTCTACAGCAGTGGTCCAATTATATGACGTGGGAACAACAGTCCCACCGTTTTCATTGTTAATAATTCAATTTTGTCCTTGTTCTTCATGTCAAATGTTAAGTGTACCGGTTTGAGACCACAACATCAACCAAATACTTTGACCATAGTGTGATTGAATAAATGTTCAATTATTTAAAAGATAGGTTCATTATCATTTGTGCACACTTTCTGCCTGATTTTAGTCATTTAACTTCAGACTGGATTATTTTTCATGAAATAAAACTAAATGTGTAAAAGAATATATACATTTTTTTACTCAGACACTTGGGACCCACTCAAAACTTCCCACGACCCAAATTTGGGTCGCAAACCACCAGTTGTGGATCGCTGCTTTACAGTAATACTAACTGATATTGGCCCCCAGCTTGTGGCTGATATTGGCCCCCAGCATGTGGCTGATATTGGCCGCCAGCATGTGGCTGATATTGGCCCCCAGCATGTGGCTGATATTGGCACCCAGCATGTGGCTAATATTGGCCCCCAGCATGTGGCTGATATTGGCCCCCAGCATGTGGCTGATATTGGCCCCCAGCATGTGGCTGATATTGGCCCCCAGCATGAGGCTGATATTGGCCCCCAGCATGAGGCTGATATTGGCCCCCAGCATGAGGCTGATAATGGCCCCCAGCATGTGGCTGATATTGGCGCCCAGCATGTGGCTGGTATTGGCCCCCAGCATGTGGTTGATATTGGGCCCCAGCATGAGGCTGATATTGGCCCCCAGCATGTGGCTGGTATTTGCCCCCAGCATGTGGTTGATATTGGCCCCCAGCATGAGGCTGATATTGGCCCCAAGCATGAGGCTGACATTGGCCCCAAGCATGTTAGTGTGTTTGAAGAGCAGGAGTCAGAAACACTCTGTCATTTACACAGTGGCGACAGAGAGAGGGGGAAAGTGGAAGTTGGGGAATGTGGAGGGGGAGAGCGAGATAGGTGGAGATGGCAGGAGAGGGCAGGAGGAGGAGAAGTAAAGAGAGGGACAGGGATAGGAAGAGACAGACAGACAGACAGACAGACAGACAGACAGACAGACAGACAGACAGACAGACAGACAGACAGACAGACAGAGAGGGTAGAGGCATACAGACAGCCAGACAGCCAGACAGACAGACAAACAGACAGACAGACAGACAGACAGACAGACAGACAGACAGACATACAGACAGACAGACAGACAGACAGACAGACAGACAGACAGACAGACAGACAGACAGACAGACAGACAGACAGACAGACAGACAGACAGACAGAGAGACAGAGAGAAAGAAGGGGAGGAAAGGTGCTTCGATCATTTCATCAACTTCCCCGGGATCTGACTAAGATCAGTCGTGCGGTTAGACATGGCTTGAGTTCCAAACGGCAGCCTATTCCCTGTATAGTGCACTACTTTTAGGGTCCTAGTCAACAGTAGTCCACTATAAAGGAAATAGGTTGCCATTTGGGGCACGGGACAAGGTAGTCTCCCACCAACCCACTGAATCACCAAACAGGGCAACACCCTTCATCCACTGCTATTCACAGTGTCATTGGGCCTCGCTCCATTTCATCCCCCCTTTTTTTTACAGAGAGAAAGAAAAAGAATAAAAAGCTGCAAGGTGATTTCGCCCCCAAGGAGAGGGGGACCTCCCCCACATCCTCCAACCTCTCCTCCCTCTCCTCATCCTAATCTCCTGTTAAAGCCAGCATCGTATTACTTCTCCATGGATACCACAGAGAAAGGGGTGAATGAGAGAGAGAGAGAGAGAGAGAGAGAGAGAGAGAGAGAGTGGTGGAGTGTCAGATTTGAATATCTCAGCATTAAAATGCAAACATCTCTTTTCACTCTCATGCTTTCAACTCAGATGTGTTCTCTGCTGTCACTATAACCCCTGGAGGAGAGGAGAGAGGGTGTGGGAAAGGAGAGGGGGTAGGAGAAGAGGAAAGGAGAGAGTGATAGAGAGAGGAGAGAGGGTGTAGGAAAGGAGAGGGGGTAGGAGAAGAGGAAAGGAGAGAGTGATAGGGAGAGGAGAGAGGGTGTAGGAAAGGAGAGGGGGTAGGAGAAGAGGAAAGGAGAGAGTGATAGGGAGAGGAGAGAGGGTGTAGGAAAGGAGAGGGGGTAGGAGAAGAGGAAAGGAGAGGGGGTAGGAGAAGAGGAAAGGAGAGGGGGTAGGAGAAGAGGAAAGGAGAGAGTGATAGAGAGAGGAGGACAAGTGAAAGGAGGGGATAGGATAGAGGGAGTAGATGCTCTCACAGACTCACTGCAAAATTAGATGTTTATCCAAACTTCCACTCAATCATACAGGCTGACATTATTTTACTGTCATCCTCTCTTCCTCTGGTCCCTCATCCTTCTTGTTTCTTCTTTTCACACACCTGTACCCTTGAGACACCACACTGAGAGGCAGGAGAGGGGAGATCTTGCAAAATCTTGCATCTTATTATTACTTGTTATGGCTGTTCTAGTCCTATTCATCAATATGATCTGAATCTGAAGGCTGCTCTGTCTCTCTGTCTCTCTGACTCTCTCTCTCGGTCTCTCTCTCTCTCTCTCTTTCTCTGTATCTCTCTCTCTCTCTCTCCTCTCTTAAAAAGTATATGGAGGCTTTCATAGCAGACTCTGCAATGACACACAGAGACAGTCTGCTGAAATCTGTCTCTTTGCCAGCAGTAGATTCCCTGGCTTGGAGGGAGGAAGATGAAAACACGTTTGGCTGAAGAAAGAGAAGAGATGAAGGTGTGAGGCAATCTGCTCAAGGGACATAATAAAAGAGAGACAGAGAGAGAGAGAGAGAGAGAGAGAGAGAGAGAGAGAGAGAGAGAGACAGACAGACAGACAGACAGACAGACAGACAGACAGACAGACAGAGAAATCGGCAAAAATATCCTCTGTGTACAACATAGATCACCAAATAATGCATGCAGAGCAGAATTAGGACAATACCCACTAATTATCAAAATCCAGAAAATATCTGTTTTATTCCACAACCACCTAAAAGGAAGCGATTCCCAAACCTTCCATAACAAAGCTATCACCTACAGAGAGATGAACCTGGAGAAGAGTCCCCTAAGCAAGCTGGTCCTGGGGCTCTGTTCACAAACACAAACACACTCCACAGAGCCCCAGGACACAATTAGACCCAACCAAATCATGTGAAAACAAAAAGATAATTACTTGACACATTGGAAAGAGTTAACAAAAAACAGAGCAAACTAGAATGCTATTTGGCCCTAAACAGAGATTACACAGTGGCAGAATACCTGACCACTGTGACTGACCCAAACTTAAGGAAAGCTTTGACTATGTACAGACTCAGTGAGAATAGCCTTGCTATTGAAAAAGGCCGCCGTAGACAGACCTGGCTCGCAAGAGAAGACAGGCGATGTGCACACTGCCCACAAAATGAGGTGGAAACTGAGCTGCACTTCCTAACCTCTGGCCAATGTATGACCATATTAGAGTTAAGTATTTCCCTCAGATTACACAGATCCACAAACAATTTGAAAACAATCCCGATTTTGGTAAACTCCCATATCTACTGGGTGAAATACCACAGCCATCACAGCAGCAAGATGTGTGCCGCAAGAAAAGTTGAAGCAGGGAAACAAACACCATTTTATAAAATGTATAAAAACCATAGTCTAGGACTGATAGGAACGTTGATATATCAGATATGTCCCATACGCACAATAATCTTTTTTCACTCAAATGTTGTGCACAAATGTGTTTACATCCCTGTTAGTGAGCATTTCTCCTTTGCCAAGATAATCCATCCACCTGACAGGTGTGGCATATCAAGAAGCTGATTAAACAGCATGCTCATTACACAGGTACACCTTGTGCTGGGGACAATAAAAGGCCACTTTAAAATGTGCAGTTTTGTCACACAGCACAATGCCACAGATGTCTCGAGTTTTGAGGGAGCGTGCAATTGGCATGCTGCGTGTAGGAATGTCAACCAGAGCTGTTGCCAGATAATTAAATGTTAATTTCTCTACCATAAGCCGCATCCAATGTTTTTTTAGAGAATTTGGAAGTATGTCCAATCTGCTTCAGTAAACAGGACTGTAATGATGCCCAACCTACCTGTGAAAAAACGTACAACCTTCAATATCCTTTTATTATTATTTTTTTCTATGGTTGTCGCTCTCTCCATTTCTCTGTGTGTGTGTGTGTGTGTGTGTGTGTGTGTGTGTGTGTGTGTGTGTGTGTGTGTGTGTGTGTGTGTGTGTGTGTGTGCGTGCGTGCGCGTGTACGTGCGTGTGTGTGTGTGTGTGTGTTTGTGCTACTGTACTCAGAAAATAAAGGGCACCAATTCTACTGCTGGGCACCAATTCCATGTTGGAGAACATCACCTATTTCTTGTAGGAAAGGTTGAACTTTTCCCAGATTATTCATGTATTTATTACAAGGAAAAGTTCACAATTGTATGGACTATTACTGGATCCCAACAAGTTGTTGAAAACGGAACTCCAATCTACCCAAACATTTCCGGTGAAATGTCAGGTCAGGGAATGGGGGTTAGGATTTCGCCCTCAATCAACCAGCTATTATCCCATTCAATCTGACATATACAATATCAGGATAAAAATATAATCTCAGTATTT
Source organism: Oncorhynchus clarkii lewisi (assembly GCF_045791955.1). Taxonomy (NCBI): domain Eukaryota; kingdom Metazoa; phylum Chordata; class Actinopteri; order Salmoniformes; family Salmonidae; genus Oncorhynchus; species Oncorhynchus clarkii. The sequence goes on along the minus strand of NC_092166.1, from coordinate 79,718,792 downwards.
TTGTTTGTTTGTTTGTTTGTTTGTTTGTTTCTGGAGACAGCTGTAAGTGCCACTGTCAGTGCTCAGAAACATAGCAATATAATTCATATAATTTCTATACAGTCACAGATGATGAACAGAAACATAGCTATATAATTCATATAATTTCTATACAGTCACAGATCATGAACAGAAACATAGCTATATAATTCATATAATTTCTATACAGTCACAGATCATGAACAGAAACATAGCTATATAATTCATATAATTTCTATACAGTCACAGATCATGAACAGAAACATAGCAATATAATTCATATAATTTCTATACAGTCACAGATCATGAACAGAAACATAGCTATATAATTCATATAATTTCTATACAGTCACAGATCATGAACAGAAACATAGCAATATAATTCATATAATTTCTATACAGTCACAGATCATGAACAGAAACATAGCTATATAATTCATATAATTTCTATACAGTCACAGATCATGAACAGAAACATAGCTATATAATTCATATAATTTCTATACAGTCACAGATGATGAACAGAAACATAGCTATATAATTCATATAATTTCTATACAGTCACAGATGATGAACAGAAACATAGCTATATAATTCATATAATTTCTATACAGTCACAGATCATGAACAGAAACATAGCAATATAATTCATATAATTTCTATACAGTCACAGATCATGAACAGAAACATAGCAATATAATTCATATAATTTCTATACAGTCACAGATCATGAACAGAAACATAGCTATATAATTCATATAATTTCTATACAGTCACAGATGATGAACAGAAACATAGCTATATAATTCATATAATTTCTATACAGTCACAGATCATGAACAGAAACATAGCAATATAATTCATATAATTTCTATACAGTCACAGATCATGAACAGAAACATAGCTATATAATTCATATAATTTCTATACAGTCACAGATCATGAACAGAAACATAGCAATATAATTCATATAATTTCTATACAGTCACAGATCATGAACAGAAACATAGCTATATAATTCATATAATTTCTATACAGTCACAGATCATGAACAGAAACATAGCTATATAATTCATATAATTTCTATACAGTCACAGATCATGAACAGAAACATAGCAATATAATTCATATAATTTCTATACAGTCACAGATCATGAACAGAAACATAGCAATATAATTCATATAATTTCTATACAGTCACAGATCATGAACAGAAACATAGCTATATAATTCATATAATTTCTATACAGTCACAGATCATGAACAGAAACATAGCAATATAATTCATATAATTTCTATACAGTCACAGATGATGAACAGAAACATAGCAATATAATTCATATAATTTCTATACAGTCACAGATCATGAACAGAAACATAGCAATATAATTCATATAATTTCTATACAGTCACAGATCATGAACAGAAACATAGCTATATAATTCATATAATTTCTATACAGTCACAGATCATGAACAGAAACATAGCTATATAATTCATATAATTTCTATACAGTCACAGATCATGAACAGTAACATAGCTATATAATTCATATAATTTCTATACAGTCACAGATCATGAACAGAAACATAGCAATATAATTCATATAATTTCTATACAGTCACAGATCATGAACAGAAACATAGCAATATAATTCATATAATTTCTATACAGTCACAGATCATGAACAGAAACATAGCTATATAATTCATATAATTTCTATACAGTCACAGATCATGAACAGAAACATAGCAATATAATTCATATAATTTCTATACAGTCACAGATCATGAACAGAAACATAGCAATATAATTCATATAATTTCTATACAGTCACAGATCATGAACAGAAACATAGCTATATAATTCATATAATTTCTATACAGTCACAGATCATGAACAGAAACATAGCTATATAATTCATATCATTTCTATACAGTCACAGATGATGAACAGAAACATAGCTATATAATTCATATAATTTCTATACAGTCACAGATCATGAACAGAAACATAGCTATATAATTCATATAATTTCTATACAGTCACAGATCATGAACAGAAACATAGCAATATAATTCATATAATTTCTATACAGTCACAGATGATGAACAGAAACATAGCTATATAATTCATATAATTTCTGTACAGTCACAGATCATGAACAGAAACATAGCAATATAATTCATATAATTTCTATACAGTCACAGATCATGAACAGAAACATAGCAATATAATTCATATAATTTCTATACAGTCACAGATCATGAACAGAAACATAGCTATATAATTCATATAATTTCTATACAGTCACAGATCATGAACAGAAACATAGCTATATAATTCATATAATTTCTATACAGTCACAGATCATGAACAGAAACATAGCAATATAATTCATATAATTTCTATACAGTCACAGATCATGAACAGAAACATAGCTATATAATTCATATAATTTCTATACAGTCACAGATCATGAACAGAAACATAGCAATATAATTCATATAATTTCTATACAGTCACAGATCATGAACAGAAACATAGCTATATAATTCATATAATTTCTATACAGTCACAGATCATGAACAGAAACATAGCTATATAATTCATATAATTTCTATACAGTCACAGATCATGAACAGAAACATAGCAATATAATTCATATAATTTCTATACAGTCACAGATCATGAACAGAAACATAGCTATATAATTCATATAATTTCTATACAGTCACAGATCATGAACAGAAACATAGCTATATAATTCATATAATTTCTATACAGTCACAGATCATGAACAGAAACACAGCAATATAATTCATATAATTTCTATACAGTCACAGATCATGAACAGAAACATAGCAATATAATTCATATAATTTCTATACAGTCACAGATCATGAACAGAAACATAGCTATATAATTCATATAATTTCTATACAGTCACAGATCATGAACAGAAACATAGCAATATAATTCATATAATTTCTATACAGTCACAGATCATGAACAGAAACATAGCAATATAATTCATATAATTTCTATACAGTCACAGATCATGAACAGAAACATAGCTATATAATTCATATAATTTCTATACAGTCACAGATCATGAACAGAAACATAGCTATATAATTCATATAATTTCTATACAGTCACAGATCATGAACAGAAACATAGCAATATAATTCATATAATTTCTATACAGTCACAGATCATGAACAGAAACATAGCTATATAATTCATATAATTTCTATACAGTCACAGATCATGAACAGAAACATAGCAATATAATTCATATAATTTCTATACAGTCACAGATCATGACGGAAACATAGCAATATAATTCATATAATTTCTATACAGTCACAGATCATGAACAGAAACATAGCTAATAATTCACTATACAGTCACAGATCATGAACAGAAACATAGCTATATAATTCATATAATTTCTATACAGTCACAGATCATGAACAGAAACATAGCTATATAATTCATATAATTTCTATACAGTCACAGATCATGAACAGAAACATAGCTATATAATTCATATAATTTCTATACAGTCACAGATCATGAACAGAAACATAGCTATATAATTCATATAATTTCTATACAGTCACAGATGATGAACAGAAACATAGCTATATAATTCATATAATTTCTATACAGTCACAGATGATGAACAGAAACATAGCTATATAATTCATATAATTTCTATACAGTCACAGATCATGAACAGAAACATAGCTATATAATTCATATAATTTCTATACAGTCACAGATCATGAACAGAAACATAGCTATATAATTCATATAATTTCTATACAGTCACAGATCATGAACAGAAACATAGCTATATAATTCATATAATTTCTATACAGTCACAGATCATGAACAGAAACATAGCTATATAATTCATAGAATTTCTATACAGTCACAGATCATGAACAGAAACATAGCAATATAATTCATATAATTTCTATACAGTCACAGATGATGAAAAGAAACATAGCTATATAATTCATATAATTTCTATACAGTCACAGATTATGAAAAGAAACATAGCTATATAATTCATATAATTTCTATACAGTCACAGATCATGAACAGAAACATAGCAATATAATTCATATAATTTCTATACAGTCACAGATCATGAACAGAAACATAGCAATATAATTCATATAATTTCTATACAGTCACAGATCATGAACAGAAACATAGCTATATAATTCATATAATTTCTATACAGTCACAGATCATGAACAGAAACATAGCAATATAATTCATATAATTTCTATACAGTCACAGATCATGAACAGAAACATAGCAATATAATTCATATAATTTCTATACAGTCACAGATCATGAACAGAAACATAGCTATATAATTCATATAATTTCTATACAGTCACAGATCATGAACAGAAACATAGCAATATAATTCATATAATTTCTATACAGTCACAGATCATGAACAGAAACATAGCAATATAATTCATATAATTTCTATACAGTCACAGATCATGAACAGAAACATAGCTATATAATTCATATAATTTCTATACAGTCACAGATCATGAACAGAAACATAGCAATATAATTCATATAATTTCTATACAGTCACAGATCATGAACAGAAACATAGCAATATAATTCATATAATTTCTATACAGTCACAGATCATGAACAGAAACATAGCTATATAATTCATATAATTTCTATACAGTCACAGATCATGAACAGAAACATAGCTATATAATTCATATCATTTCTATACAGTCACAGATGATGAACAGAAACATAGCTATATAATTCATATAATTTCTATACAGTCACAGATCATGAACAGAAACATAGCTATATAATTCATATAATTTCTATACAGTCACAGATCATGAACAGAAACATAGCAATATAATTCATATAATTTCTATACAGTCACAGATGATGAACAGAAACATAGCTATATAATTCATATAATTTCTGTACAGTCACAGATCATGAACAGAAACATAGCAATATAATTCATATAATTTCTATACAGTCACAGATCATGAACAGAAACATAGCAATATAATTCATATAATTTCTATACAGTCACAGATCATGAACAGAAACATAGCTATATAATTCATATAATTTCTATACAGTCACAGATCATGAACAGAAACATAGCTATATAATTCATATAATTTCTATACAGTCACAGATCATGAACAGAAACATAGCAATATAATTCATATAATTTCTATACAGTCACAGATCATGAACAGAAACATAGCTATATAATTCATATAATTTCTATACAGTCACAGATCATGAACAGAAACATAGCAATATAATTCATATAATTTCTATACAGTCACAGATCATGAACAGAAACATAGCTATATAATTCATATAATTTCTATACAGTCACAGATCATGAACAGAAACATAGCTATATAATTCATATAATTTCTATACAGTCACAGATCATGAACAGAAACATAGCAATATAATTCATATAATTTCTATACAGTCACAGATCATGAACAGAAACATAGCTATATAATTCATATAATTTCTATACAGTCACAGATCATGAACAGAAACATAGCTATATAATTCATATAATTTCTATACAGTCACAGATCATGAACAGAAACACAGCAATATAATTCATATAATTTCTATACAGTCACAGATCATGAACAGAAACATAGCAATATAATTCATATAATTTCTATACAGTCACAGATCATGAACAGAAACATAGCTATATAATTCATATAATTTCTATACAGTCACAGATCATGAACAGAAACATAGCAATATAATTCATATAATTTCTATACAGTCACAGATCATGAACAGAAACATAGCAATATAATTCATATAATTTCTATACAGTCACAGATCATGAACAGAAACATAGCTATATAATTCATATAATTTCTATACAGTCACAGATCATGAACAGAAACATAGCTATATAATTCATATAATTTCTATACAGTCACAGATCATGAACAGAAACATAGCAATATAATTCATATAATTTCTATACAGTCACAGATCATGAACAGAAACATAGCTATATAATTCATATAATTTCTATACAGTCACAGATCATGAACAGAAACATAGCAATATAATTCATATAATTTCTATACAGTCACAGATCATGACGGAAACATAGCAATATAATTCATATAATTTCTATACAGTCACAGATCATGAACAGAAACATAGCTATATAATTCATATCATTTCTATACAGTCACAGATCATGAACAGAAACATAGCAATATAATTCATATAATTTCTATACAGTCACAGATCATGAACAGAAACATAGCTATATAATTCATATAATTTCTATACAGTCACAGATCATGAACAGAAACATAGCTATATAATTCATATAATTTCTATACAGTCACAGATGATGAACAGAAACATAGCTATATAATTCATATAATTTCTATACAGTCACAGATGATGAACAGAAACATAGCTATATAATTCATATAATTTCTATACAGTCACAGATCATGAACAGAAACATAGCTATATAATTCATATAATTTCTATACAGTCACAGATCATGAACAGAAACATAGCTATATAATTCATATAATTTCTATACAGTCACAGATCATGAACAGAAACATAGCTATATAATTCATATAATTTCTATACAGTCACAGATCATGAACAGAAACATAGCTATATAATTCATAGAATTTCTATACAGTCACAGATCATGAACAGAAACATAGCAATATAATTCATATAATTTCTATACAGTCACAGATGATGAAAAGAAACATAGCTATATAATTCATATAATTTCTATACAGTCACAGATGATGAAAAGAAACATAGCTATATAATTCATATAATTTCTATACAGTCACAGATCATGAACAGAAACATAGCAATATAATTCATATAATTTCTATACAGTCACAGATCATGAACAGAAACATAGCAATATAATTCATATAATTTCTATACAGTCACAGATCATGAACAGAAACATAGCTATATAATTCATATAATTTCTATACAGTCACAGATCATGAACAGAAACATAGCAATATAATTCATATAATTTCTATACAGTCACAGATCATGAACAGAAACATAGCAATATAATTCATATAATTTCTATACAGTCACAGATCATGAACAGAAACATAGCTATATAATTCATATAATTTCTATACAGTCACAGATCATGAACAGAAACATAGCAATATAATTCATATAATTTCTATACAGTCACAGATCATGAACAGAAACATAGCTATATAATTCATATAATTTATATACTGTCACAGATGATGAACAGAAACATAGCTATATAATTCATATAATTTCTATACAGTCACAGATCATGAACAGAAACATAGCTATATAATTCATATAATTTCTATACAGTCACAGATCATGAACAGAAACATAGCAATATAATTCATATAATTTCTATACAGTCACAGATCATGAACATAAACATAGCTATATAATTCATATAATTTCTATACAGTCACAGATCATGAACAGAAACATAGCAATATAATTCATATAATTTCTATACAGTCACAGATGATGAACAGAAACATAGCAATATAATTCATATAATTTCTATACAGTCACAGATCATGAACAGAAACATAGCAATATAATTCATATAATTTCTATACAGTCACAGATCATGAACAGAAACATAGCAATATAATTCATATAATTTCTATACAGTCACAGATCATGAACAGAAACATAGCAATATAATTCATATAATTTCTATACAGTCACAGATCATGAACAGAAACATAGCTATATAATTCATATAATTTCTATACAGTCACAGATCATGAACAGAAACATAGCTATATAATTCATATAATTTCTATACAGTCACAGATCATGAACAGAAACATAGCAATATAATTCATATAATTTCTATACAGTCACAGATGATGAACAGAAACATAGCTATATAATTCATATAATTTCTATACAGTCACAGATCATGAACAGAAACATAGCTATATAATTCATATAATTTCTATACAGTCACAGATCATGAACAGAAACATAGCAATATAATTCATATAATTTCTATACAGTCACAGATCATGAACAGAAACATAGCAATATAATTCATATAATTTCTATACAGTCACAGATCATGAACAGAAACATAGCTATATAATTCATATAATTTCTATACAGTCACAGATCATGAACAGAAACATAGCTATATAATTCATATAATTTCTATACAGTCACAGATCATGAACAGAAACATAGCAATATAATTCATATAATTTCTATACAGTCACAGATCATGAACAGAAACATAGCTATATAATTCATATAATTTCTATACAGTCACAGATCATGAACAGAAACATAGCAATATAATTCATATAATTTCTATACAGTCACAGATCATGAACAGAAACATAGCTATATAATTCATATAATTTCTATACAGTCACAGATCATGAACAGAAACATAGCTATATAATTCATATAATTTCTATACAGTCACAGATCATGAACAGAAACATAGCTATATAATTCATATAATTTCTATACAGTCACAGATCATGAACAGAAACATAGCTATATAATTCATATAATTTCTATACAGTCACAGATCATGAACAGAAACATAGCAATATAATTCATATAATTTCTATACAGTCACAGATGATGAACAGAAACATAGCTATATAATTCATATAATTTCTATACAGTCACAGATCATGAACAGAAACATAGCAATATAATTCATATAATTTCTATACAGTCACAGATCATGAACAGAAACATAGCTATATAATTCATATAATTTCTATACAGTCACAGATCATGAACAGAAACATAGCTATATAATTCATATAATTTCTATACAGTCACAGATCATGAACAGAAACATAGCTATATAATTCATATAATTTCTATACAGTCACAGATCATGAACAGAAACATAGCAATATAATTCATATAATTTCTATACAGTCACAGATGATGAACAGAAACATAGCAATATAATTCATATAATTTCTATACAGTCACAGATGATGAACAGAAACATAGCTATATAATTCATATAATTTCTATACAGTCACAGATCATGAACAGAAACATAGCTATATAATTCATATAATTTCTATACAGTCACAGATCATGAACAGAAACATAGCTATATAATTCATAGAATTTCTATACAGTCACAGATCATGAACAGAAACATAGCTATATAATTCATATAATTTCTATACAGTCACAGATGATGAACAGAAACATAGCAATATAATTCATATAATTTCTATACAGTCACAGATCATGAACAGAAACATAGCAATATAATTCATATAATTTCTATGTGGCTGACAGTCACAGATGATGAACAGAAACATAGCAATATAATTCATATAATTTCTATGTGGCTGACAGTCACAGATCATGAACAGAAACATAGCTATATAATTCATATAATTTCTATACAGTCACAGATCATGAACAGAAACATAGCTATATAATTCATATAATTTCTATACAGTCACAGATCATGAACAGAAACATAGCTATATAATTCATATAATTTCTATACAGTCACAGATCATGAACAGAAACATAGCTATATAATTCATATAATTTCTATACAGTCACAGATGATGAACAGAAACATAGCAATATAATTCATATAATTTCTATACAGTCACAGATCATGAACAGAAACATAGCTGTATAATTCATATAATTTCTATGTGGCTGACAGTCACAGATGATGAACAGAAACATAGCAATATAATTCATATAATTTCTATACAGTCACAGATGATGAACAGAAACATAGCAATATAATTCATATAATTTCTATACAGTCACAGATCATGAACAGAAACATAGCAATATAATTCATATAATTTCTATACAGTCACAGATCATGAACAGAAACATAGCAATATAATTCATATAATTTCTATACAGTCACAGATCATGAACAGAAACATACAGCGTCTGACCGTAAGGTACTACAGAGGGTAATGCGTACGGTATTTGTACATCACTGGGGCCAAGTTTCCTGTCATCCAGGACCTCTATACCAGGCGGTGTCGGTTCTCTCCGCTAGCGCACGGCAAGAAGGTACCGGAGCTCGGAGTGTCTAGGACCAAAAGGCTCCTTAACAGCTTCTACCCCCAAGCCATAAGACTGCTGAACAATTAATCAAATGGCCACCGGACTATTTACATTGACCCCCCCCTTTTGTTTTTACATTGCTGCTACTCACTGTTTTTTATCGATGCATAGTCACCTCGACTAACCTGTACAACCGCACACACACTTTCTCTGCCCTTAACCTTGTTCTGAACACCTCCAAATCAAAGGTCATGTGGTTTGGTAAGAAGAATGCCCCTCTCCCCACAGGTGTGATTACTACCTCTGAGGGTTTAGACCTTGAAGGTAGTCACCTCATACAAGTACTTGGGAGTATGGCTCGACAGTACACTGTCTGTCTCTCAGCACATATCAAAGCCACAGACTCAATTTAAATCTATAATTAGTTTCCTCTATCGTAATCGCTCCTCTTTCACCCCAGCTGCCAAACTAACCCTGATTCAGATGACCATCCTACCCATGCTAGATTACGGAGATGTAATTTATCGATCGGCAGGTAAGGGTGCTCTCGAGCGGCTAGATGTTCTTTACCATTTGACCATCAGATTCTCCACCAATGCTCCTTATAGGACACATCACTGCACTCTTCTGTAAACTGGTCATCTCTCTATACCCGTCGCAAGACCCACTGGTTGATGCTTATCTATAAAACCCTCTTAGGCCTCACTCCCCCGTATCTGAGAAATCTACTGCAGCCCTCATCCTCCACATACAACACCCGTTCTGCCAGTCACATTCTGTTAAAGGTCCCCAAAGCACACACATCCCTGGGTCACTCCTCTTTTCAGTTCACTGCAGCTAGCGACTGGAACGAGCTGCAACAAACACTCAAACTGGACAGTTTTATCTCAGTCTCTTCATTCAAAGACTCAATCATGGACACTTTTACTGACAGTTCTGGCTGCTTTGTGTGATGTATTGTTGTCTCTACCTTATTGCCCTTTGTACTGTAATCTGTGTTCAATAATGGTTGTACCATGTTGTGCTGCTTCCATGTTGTTGTCATGTTGTGTTGCTGCCATGCTGTGCTGTCCTCTTAGGTCTCCTTTGATGTAGTGTAGTGTTGTCTCTCTTGTTGTGATGTGTGTTTTGTCCTATATTTATATTGTATTTGTTTATTTATTTTAATCCCAGACCCCCGTCCCCACAGGAGGCCTTTTGCCTTTGGTAGGCCATCATTGTAAATAAGAATTTGTTCTTAACTGACAGGCCTAGTTAAATAAATGATCAATTTTAAATATATATATAAAATAAAAACATTGACTCGGTACCGGTACCCCCTGTAAATAGCCTCGTTATTGTTATGCCATTTTCTCGTGTTACTTCTTGATTTATTTAAACATTTTTAATTTACTATTATTTAATAAATATTTTCTCATTTTCTCATCATTGTTTTGTTTCTATGTTTGAAAGCTTTTTGTGTTGAGACCTGCTTAAATACACTTTAAATAAATTGGTTATTTGCTTTGGCTTGATTTCAATGTGTTTACCTCAACATCCAACGCATTACAATCTAGTGGTGATACTGTCTGGTCTGGTCTGGTCTGGTCTGGTCTGTCTGGTCTGGTCTGTCTGGTCTGGTCTGGTCTGGTCGGTCTGGTCTGGTCTGTCTGGTCTGGTCTGGTCTGGTCTGGTCTGGTCTGTCTGGTCTGGTCTGGTCTGGTCTGGTCTGTCTGGTCTGGTCTGGTCTGGTCTGGTCTGTCTGGTCTGGTCTGGTCTGGTCTGTCTGGTCTGGTCTGGTCTGTCTGGTCTGGTCTGGTCTGGTCTGTCTGGTCTGGTCTGGTCTGGTCTGGTCTGGTCTGGTATGTCTGGTCTGGTCTGGTCTGGTCTGGTCTGTCTGGTCTGGTCTGGTCTGGTCTGGTCTGGTCTGGTCTGTCTGGTCTGGTCTGGTCTGGTCTGGTCTGGTCTGTCTGGTCTGGTCTGGTCTGTCTGGTCTGGTCTGGTCTGGTCTGGTCGGTCTGGTCTGGTCTGTCTGGTCTGTCTGGTCTGTCTGGTCTGGTCTGGTCTGGTCTGGTCTGTCTGGTCTGGTCTGGTCTGTCTGGTCTGGTCTGGTCTGGTCTGTCTGGTCTGGTCTGGTCTGGTCTGTCTGGTCTGGTCTGTCTGGTCTGGTCTGGTCTGGTCTGTCTGGTCTGGTCTGGTCTGGTCTGGTCTGGTCTGGTCTGGTCTGGTATGTCTGGTCTGGTCTGGTCTGGTCTGGTCTGTCTGGTCTGGTCTGGTCTGGTCTGGTCTGGTCTGTCTGGTCTGGTCTGGTCTGGTCTGGTCTGTCTGGTCTGGTCTGGTCTGTCTGGTCTGGTCTGGTCTGGTCTGTCTGGTCTGGTCTGGTCTGGTCTGGTCTGTCTGGCTTGATTTCAATGTGTTTACCTCAACATCCAACGCATTACAATCTAGTGGTGATACTCATTCTCTTTGACTTGGTACTGCGTACAGGGATTTACCCCTCTGTATCAAAGCAATGCTATTTATATAGCTACTTTATTATTACATGAAGTGAGAGGGCACAGATTAATAGTATGGGGAAGTGCTTTGATGTTGAACACTGCTTTCTGCTCCCTCTGATGTCGCTGGTGTTGGCAACTTTGGAGCTTTGATAAAGAATACCTGGGCTCATCTCTATTCTCATATCTACGCCTCTACCCTACCTGTCTGTGTGCCTGTCTGTCTGCCTGTCTGTCTGTCTGTCTGTCTGTCTGTCTGTCTGTCTGTCTGTCTGTCTGTCTGTCTGTCTGCCTGCCTGCCTGCCTGTCTGCCTGTCTGTGTGTCTGTCTGTCTGTCTGTGTGTCTGCCTGCCTGTCTGTCTGTCTGTCTGTCTGTCTGTCTGTCTGTCTGTCTGTCTGTCTGTCTGTCTGTCTGTCTATCTGCCTGTCTGTCTGTCTGCCTGCCTGTCTGTCTGTCTGTCTGTCTGCCTGCCTGCCTGCCTGCCTGCCTGCCTGTCTGCCTGTGTGTGTGAATGTTGAGATCTTACAAATTGGACCTTTTCTCTTTGTTTCTCTCTTTCTGTATCTCTGTTTCATTTGTTCATTCTCACTGTCTCTATCTGTTTCTCCCTCTCCTCCCCAAAACTTTAATTTGTTGCTTCGAGCGTCGAGATAAAATGTTGACAGGGGGAAGTCATGACCGAGAAGCAGAAAGAGAAGGCGTGGGGGATAGAAACAGAGAGGAACAAAGAGATTGGGAGTGAGAAACACAGACGTAGGTTGACTCAGAGGTTGTTGTTGTGTGGCGTCACAGAGAAAAGTTGATAGAGTCATGCCCAAGTGTCTGTTCTGCCTGTGGCCAGATCTTGCCCATGTCCAGTGTGTGCGTGCGAGAAGCACATTTTCTCTTGATGCACAACACTGAGACAAACAACTGAATCAAACTACCCTGATGCATTTTACACGGTTCATACTATAACAAACAAAACTTTAACAATCATCTCACTTAAAGTTGCTTCCCCCTGGTGTGAAATAACACAGGAGTGTTGTGTCAGCATACGTTTGCTACACTGATCTGATCTGAGTTCAAAGGTGACAGTCGGGAATGAACAATCTGGTTACCATGACAGCGGACAGTTTCCGGACAGACGCCGTGATGTCACAGAGGTTCCAGTGAAGTGAGATTCTGACTTTCATTTTGTTACAACGCTGGCATGAAAAGGAGACGTCTGACATAATTTTTCCATCTCTCTCTTTTGCTCTTCCTTTGTTCATTTTAATAGGTTCTGTGTTCTTCATCTCTCTCTCTATCTCTCTGTCTGACTGCATGTGGCTCTGTGAGAGTCTGTATGATTGGGCCCATGACAAAAGTAGTGCACTATATAGGGAATAGGATATCATTTGGGACACACCCTGTAAGAGACAACCTGCCATCTGTCATGTCTCTCTCTCTCTCTCTCTCTCTCTGTTTCTCTCTCTCTCTTTCTCTCTCATTGTCTCTCTGTCTCTCTCATTCTCTCTCTCTCTCTGTCTCTGTCTCTGTCATTGTCTCTCTCTCTCTCTCTGTCTCTGTCTCTGTCATTCTCTCTCTCTCTCTCTCTGTCTCTCTCATTGTCTCTCTGTCTCTCTCATTGTCTCTCTCTCTCTCTCTCTCTCTCTCTGTCTCTCTCTCTCTCTCTCTCTCATTGTCTCTCTGTCTCTCTCATTCTCTCTCTCTCTCTCTCTCTCTCTCTCTGTCTCTCTCATTGTCTTGCTCATTCTCTCTCTCTCTCTCTCTCTCTCTGTCTCTCTCATTGTCTTGCTCATTGTCTCTCTCTCTCATTCTCTCTCTCTCTCTCTCTCTCTCAATTCAATTCAATTCAAGGGCTTTATTGGCATGGGAAACATGTGTTAACATTGCCAAAGCAAGTGAGGTATGTAATATACAAAAGATAAATAAACAATACAAATTAACAGTAAACATTACACATACAGAAATATCAAAACAATAAAGACATTACAAATGTCATATTATACATAAATATATATTTATATATATACAGTGTTGTAACTATGTACAAATGGTTAAAGAACATAAAAAAGCATAAATATGGGTTGTATTTACAATGGTGTTTGTTCTTCACTGGTTGCCCTTTTCTCGTGGCAACAGGTCATAAATCTTGCTGCTGTGATGGCACACTGTGGAATTTCCCCCAGTAGATATGGGAGTTTATCAAAATTTGATTTGTTTTCGAATTGTTTTTGGATTCTTTGGGGATCTGTGTAATCTGAGGGAAAGATGTATCTCTAATATGGTCATACATTGGACAGGAGGTTAGGAAGTGCACCTCAGTTTCCACCTCATTTTGTGGGCAGTGTGCACATAGCCTGTCGTCTCTTGAGAGCCAGGTCTGTCTACGGCGGCCTTTCTCAATAACATTGCTATGCTCACTAAGTCTGTACATAGTCAAAGCGTTCCTTAAGTTTGGTTCAGTCACAGTGGCCAGGTATTCTGCCACTGTGTACTCTCTGTTTAGGGTCAAATAGCATTCTAGTTTGCTCTGTACTTTTGTTAATTCTTTCCAATGTGTCAAGTATTTATCTTTTTTGTTCTCACATGATTTGGTTGGGTCTAATTGTGCTGTTGTCCTGGGGCTCTGTGGGGTGTGTTTGTGTTTGTGTTTGTGAAAAGAGCCCCAGGACCAGCTTGCTTAGGGGACTCTTCTCCGGGTTCATCTCTCTGTAGGTGATGGCTTTGTTGTGGAAGGTTTGGGAATCGCTTCCTTTTAGGTGGTTATAGAGTTTAACAGCTCTTTTCTGGATTTTGATAATTAGTGGGTATCGGCCTAATTCTGCTCTGCATGCATTATTTGGTGTTCTACGTTGTACACGTAGGATATTTTTGCAGAATTCTGCGTGCAGAGTATAAATTTGGTGTTTGTCCCATTTTGTGAATTCTTGGTTGGTGAGTGGACCCCAGACCTCACAACCGTAAAGGGCAATGGGCTCTATGACTGATTCAAGTATTTTTAGCCAGATCCTAATTGGTATGTTGAAATTTATGTTCCTTTTGATGGCATAGAAGGCCCTTCTTGCCGTGTCTCTCAGAACGTTCACAGCTTTGTGGAAGTTACCTGTGGCGCTGATGTTTAGGCCGAGGTATGTATAGTTTTTTGTGTGCTCTAGGGCAACAGTGTCTAGATGGAATTTGTATTTGTCCTGGCGACTGGACCTTTTTTGGAACACCATTATTTTGGTCTTACTGAGATTTAATGTCAGGGCCCAGGTCTGACAGAATCTGTGCAGAATATCTAGGTGCTGCTGTAGGCCCTCCTTGGTTGGTGACAGAAGCACCAGATCATCAGCAAACAGCAGACATTTGACTTCAGATTCTAGCAGGGTGAGGCCGGGTGCTGCAGACTTTTCCAGTGCCCGCGCCAATTCGTTGATATGTATGTTGAAGAGGGTGGGGCTTAAGCTGCATCCCTGTCTCACCCCACGACCCTGTACACAACCCTGCACACACACTGCTCCTTGTCTCTCTCTCTCTCTCTCTCTCTGTCTCTCTCATTGTCTCTCTCTCTCTCTCTCTTTCTCTCTCGCTCTCTGTCTATCCCCTCTTTCTCGCTGTCTCTCCCTCAACTCTCCTCCTTTTCCTCTCTCTCTCTCTGTCTATCCCCCTCTTTCTCGCTGTCTCTCCCTCTAACTCTCCTCCTTTTCATCTCTCCCTCTTTCTCGCTGTCTCTCCCTCTAACTCTCCTCCTTTTCCTCTCCCTCTCTGTCTATCCCCCTCTTTCTCGCTGTCTCTCCCTCTAACTCTCATCCTTTTCCTCTCTCTCTCTCTGTCTATTTCTCTCTCACCTGTCTCTCTCTCTCTGTCTATCCCCCTCTTTCTCGCTCTGTCTCGCTCTTTCTTTTATCCTCCTTCCTCTTCCAGCGTTCTAGACGTCTAGCTTTCCATGTCTTCTCTCCTCACGCTTCATAAATAACAGAGTCTTAACAGTTTGAAAGACGTTTGTGCCAATAGCTGTTAATAAGACTCTGTACTTTAGTCTAGGAGGTTCCGTTGTTTTTGGAACTCTCTCTACAAGCTAGAGCCAGCTACAGTTGTAAATGCATAGATGTGTTTCATTAGTACAGTTATGTCTACTGTGTATTTGTGTATGTGTGTATGCGTGTGTCTGTTTGTTTTCTGCTTGTTTGTGTGTGTGTGTGTGTATGTGTGTGTGTGTGTGTGTATGTGTGTGTGTGTATGTGTGTGTGCGCATGTGTGTGTGTGTGTGTGTGTAGGTGTGTGTATGTGTGTCTGTTTGTTTTTTGCTTGTTTGTGTGTGTGTGTGTGTATGTGTGTGTGTGTGTGTGTATGTGTGTGTGTGTGTATGTGTGTGTGTGTGTGTGTGTGTGTATGTGTGTATGTGTGTGTGTGTTTGTGTGTCTGTTTGTTTTTTGCTTGTTTGTGTGTGTGTGTGTGTGTGTGTGTGTGTGTGTGTGTGTGTGTGTGTGTGTGTGTGTGTGTGTGTGTGTGTGTGTGTGTATGTGTGTGTTTGAACAGTCTTTTTGTCAACAAAGATACTGAGACAATCCCTTCAAGCTCCTTTAGTTTTGTTCTCTCCTTACTTGTGGAATCTAATCTCCAAAACTCTCAAAAATGTGATGATTTGGTGCCTCTAGGGCAAATTAGACGCCTGATTAAGAGGACCTTTTTTACTGAAGAATGGGTTTGTTTTTGATACTTGTGTTTTGTATCTCTGTGGTCCTTTTCATGGTGTATTGATGTGTACCTTTTTTGTAATTCCAGGGTCTCAGCCTGACGTCAAAATAAAAGTTCAAAATACAGTCAGTCATGACAGAAGCCAGCAGATTCATTACGTAACAACACCTGCTTCTCAACGCCTGCCTGACCGCCTACCTGATTAATATTCCAATAAAACACCATCGTGTTTTGAAGCTTTGTCTAAGAACACCATGATGAAACGTGTTGTGGGTCACAGTGCAGTATGTATTTAGTTTCATAGCACAAACGTTTGTTATTGCGTTTCTCATACTGGCTTTAAGCCACACAGTGAGAAGGGGGGGTTAACTACATTCTAAATGTGTTTTTAAATACAACCCAGAGCTGGGTAAATAGTGGACAGAACACACGTTGGGTTATTTATTTATCCAGCCAGTTCAATCACTTCACTAGGTCAGATCAGAAGACTGGAGGCGTGGCTTAGTAGGGAAGTAGCGTTCAGATAGTTATCTTTGGCCACCCGTGAGAGTAACTGTCATTCCGGTTCATCTGTTCTGTTGTATTGTCAACACCTGTCAAAGGTTGAGAATAGACACTTTTGTAGTTTAAATAAAGAAATAAAAACAATCCTCTGATGAAGAAGCTGGACTCATGGATGGCTGTGTACACAAGCATGCACACACACTGCTCCTTGTCAGCCTGTCTTTCGTTAACTACCTGACAGCTTGAAACAGTCTCATCAGACCTGGAATAGGAAACACAGAAAATCACTGAGGGTCTCTTTTCAAAGCAGGCAGCTATAGAAGTATACCCCCTCCACACACGCAGGTTGGCTGTCTGATGGAATTAATAAAAATTAATAAAAATGTGCAATTGAGACTTGATCATTCATATAGTTGCAAAACATTGAATGGTTTTTCTACCGCTGCTATTTTGTATGTCAGAGAAATGCAATTTGTGTGGCCCTGTCAGAGCAATAGCTACGGCTTACTTTGTGTTAAAACCTTAACATGTTAATTATGGTGTGCTTGTGTGATGTGTTTTTAGAGTGCTTTGTTGGTGTCTCTCATCTGCGTTTTGCCTATTGACATTTAAAACTTGGTTTTTGATGTTGATGGTGCCAGGCGCTCTGTGCTCTATCCTTGGCGGTGTGCTTTTCCTCGAAGGGTTAAGTGTTTGTTAACATATCCTGCAGCATCAACAATAGCCCCACCGGCTTAAACTCATTAGCATAGGGACATGTAGCCGTGGAGAAGCTAAGTGGGGTGAGGGATGGTGGGGGAGTTAGGGAGGGGGGAGGGAGTGGAGCGAGACGAAGGGAAAGAAGAAGAAGTGTGTTTGTTTGTTTGTTTGAGGGAGGAACAGGGATGGAGGGTGGGAAAGAGGAAGAGAGGTAGGGAGAGAAGGGGAGGTGAAATGCCTGCCAGTCCTATGTTGTGGTCTGTGCCTGTTCTAGCTGTATAGAGAGAGGACGAGAGAGAAGAAGAGCGAGAACACAATGAATGTCATAATTAAACTCCAGCAGTAGCTGGCTGTGTCTAACTCCTGTACTCCTCTGCTTCTCACCGCCTGCCTGACCGCCTACCTGCCTGACACCCAGAAAACTGCTTAGATCTATTTTGTCTGGTTGCTGAGGAGACCGAGAGTTTTGTTTACAGCCTGTTGGTGTTCTCAGTGTAAATACACTCGCACACTTGTTAGGAGGAAGAGAGAAAGCGCGGTGCAACAACAACATGGTTGTGGGTTTGATTCCCGCACGGGCCTTGCTGTTTTTCTTTCCATCTCTTCTTCAATTTCTCTCTCTCTCTCTCTCTCTCTCTCTCTCTCTCTCTCTCTCTCTCTCTCTCTCTCTCTCTCTCTCACTCACACACTCACTCACTCCCCCTCTCTAAGTGAAGTGACAGCAGTGTGCCACTCGACCAGGTGTTTCTTGTCATGAGGATGACACCCTGCCTAGAGGGTCGCTCTCATACACAAACAGAATCAGCTATCTCCTCTCCTGACCCTAGCCGACTGGTATCCTGCAGAGCCACCTAGGGATCTAAGCCTAGTTGGAGCTTGGTTCATTTGTGCTTTTTCAGCATGTTTAATTAGAAGGCGTTGGTAGAGGAGGATAGGGAGGAGAGGAGAGGAGAGGAGAGGAGAGGAGAGGAGAGGAGAGGAGAGGAGAGGAGAGATGCGGGGAGGGAGGGGATGGGTATGGGGAGGGAGGAGGGGATGGGGAGGGAGGAGGGGATGGAGGTAAGAGAGAGAAGGTGAGAACAGACAAGAATCTTAGAAAGAGGTTGATTAAGATTCATAGGGTGGTGGTGAGAGATCACAGTCTCATCTGCCTGCAGTGGACACACACACTCTCTCTCTCTCACACACTCTTTCTCTCTCTCACACACTCTCACTCTATCTCTCACTCTCTCTCTCAAATCAATGGTGTACATTTAACTCTGAAAGTGTAAAAATGTACACTATTTTCAGTGAACATACGAGTCCCACAGAACTGATGTTAAAATAACACTTTTGAAAGTGTTAAGGATTTAACTATGTTGCAGTGTTCCTTAACTCTTAAAGGGTTGAAAGGAACTCCATTGTGGTGTTTGCATCGCTCTACTGTAGAGTAATACAGAACACTTACAGTGTAAAACACAACACTTACAGTGTAAAACACAACACTTACAGTGTAAAACACAACACTTACAGTGTAAAACACAATACTTGATTAGGAGTAAACTGGACTCACTTTGCTTAGTGCTGTTGCTGTTACAGGTTTTCAGTGTAAGAAATGAACACCTGTAGTGTTAAAGTACATCATTTTGGGGTGTTGTTTTAACACTGTATGGTGTAAAGCCTCATTTGCATATTTTCCAGGGTGCCTTTTGTTTTTGAGTAAATTGTAGCGTTAACACATGACTGTATGTGTTAGTGACGTATACATGGTTGTTGGCCTGTGGCTTTCTGGGCAAATGTTATCATTCAAAGTGAACTCTATGACAATACATTACAATTATCCTTAATTATTGGCTTAGTAAGTGGCCCAGTTTTACTTAGTGATGTTACGTTTCACATCGGAGCTACTAGGCATGCGTCAACATATGTGAAGCAGTGTGCCGATTCCTGTATCACTTTATCAGAAGCACATGATCTGAAGGTTAATTTCATCGAACAACCACCTGATTGATTAGATATTGGTTTGGTAGAAGATTAAAAGGCTACTCCGCACACGCGCTACGGGGGTGTGGGACGTCATCTGTAATAATCTGGCTGCTCTAAATTCTTTCACCAGCAGGTGCCACTAGTGTACACTGTGTTGATCAAAACCTCGCGCAATGATCGTGTTTCGGACGCAATGGGTTGGAAAACCTCAGTGCTTCGTTTCGCCATCACTAGGATGACCCAGTGGTGATAAGAAACTGCTAGTTTACAGGCCATATCAGGCTTGCAAGTCACACTATGCCGGCTTGCAAAGTGATGTGTAATTCCTATTGGAATCCAGCCAGAGTTAGGATATCTAGTAATGTAATTCCTATTGGAATCCAGCCAGAGTTAGGATGTCCAACAGTTGGAATTTTTATTCACCTACAACCTGCATTCAGACGGACTGTCAAGATTTGGGGGAAAAACACTACTAAAACCATTTAAACCGGAACAACCATTTCAGGAATGGGTGCAACAAATATAGGCCCATTACATCCTAAGTCGCATCCTCAGAGCATGTGCAGACCAGTTGGCTATTCCCAGTCTGTTGTCCCCACTTGCTTCAAGATGTCCGCCATTGTTCCTATACCCAATAAAGTGACGGTAACAGAACTAAATAACTATCGCCCCGTAGTTCCCACTTCTGTTATTATGAAGTGCTTTGATTATTTTTAAGGGTCATATCACCTCCACCTTACTCGACACCCTAGACCAACTACAATTTGAATACCGCCCCAACAGATCCACGGATTACACAATCACCATCGCACTGCTCACTACCCTATCCCACCTGGACAAGATAAATAACTATGTAAGAATGCTGCTCATCGACTACAGCGCAACCTTCAAGCTTGAGGCCCTGGGTCCTGGGCTTCCTGATGGGTTGACCCCCCGGGCTTCCTGATGGGCTGACCTTCCGGGTTTCCTGATGGGCTGACCGCCCGTGGGCTTCCTGAATGGCTGGTAAAGTTAGGCAAAACACCAAAACACGGGGACCCCACAAGGATGTGTGCTTATACACCCTGTTTACCCATGAATACGTGGCCACGCATGTCTCCAACTCAATCATTGAGTTTAATGATGACACAACAGTGGTATTACCAACAACTACGAGACAGCCTACAGGGAGGGGGTTAGGGACCTGGTGGAGTGGTGCCTGGAAAATAACCTCAACTTCAACAAAACAAAGGAGCTGATCGTGGATTTCAGGAGACAGCAGAGGGAGCATGCCCCCATCCATATCAACGGGAACCCGGTGGATAGGGTGAAAAGCTTCAAGTTCCTATGTGTATATCACTGACACCTGAAATGGTCCATCCACAGAGGCAGGGTGGTGAAGAGGGCTCAACAGCTTCAACCCTCACAAACGTCCAGGCTGTATCACCGCCTGGTACAGCAATTGCACCGTCCGCAACAGCAGGGCTCTCCAGAGGGCAGTGCGGTCAGCCTGACGCATCACCGGGACCACACCGCCTGTGCTCCAGGACCTCTACAGCACCCAGAGTCACAGGAAGGCCAAGAAGATCATCAAGAACCTCAGCCACGGCCTGTTCACCCCGTTACCATCCAGATGGTGAGGTCAGTACAGGTGCATCAGAGCTGCGATCAAAAGACTGAAAAACAGCTTCTATCTTAAGGTCATCATACTGTTGAATAGTCACCACTAGCCGGCCTCCACCTGGTACCCTGCCCTAAACTTAATCACAGTTACTAGCCGGCTACCACCTGGAAACCCTACACCTTAGTGACAGCTGCCCTATGTACAGTTGATGTCGGAAGTTTACATACACTTAGGTTGGAAACATTATAACCCGTTTTTCAACCACTCCACAGATTTCTTTTTAACAAACTATAGTTTTGGCAAGTCAGTTAAGACATCTATTTTGTACATGACACCAGTAATATTTCCAACAATTGTTTACAGACAGATTATTTCACTTATAATTCACTGTATCACAATTCCAGTGGGTCAGAAGTTTAAAATGGGTCTTCCAAATGGACAATGATCCCAAGCACACTTCCAAATCTGTGGCAAAATGGCTTAAGGACAACAAAGTCAAGGTATTGGATTGGCCATCACAAAGCCCCAACCTCAATCCCATAGAACATGTGAAGACAGAACTGAAAAAGTGTGTGTTAGCAAGGAGGCCTACAAACCTGACTAAATTACACCAGCTCCGTCAGGAGGAATGGGCCAAAGTGCACGTAACTTATTGTGGGAAGATTTTGGAAGGATACCCGAAACGTTTGACCCAAGTTAAACACTTTAAAGGCAATGCTACCAAATACTAATTGAGTGTATGTAAACGTCTGACCCAATGGGAATGTAATGAAAGAAATAAAAGCTGAAATAAATAATTCACTCTACTATTATTCTGACATTTCACATTCTTAAAATAAAGTGATGATCCTAACCGACCTAAAACAGGGAATTTTTACTGGGATTAAATGTCAGGAATTGTGAAAAGTTTTGTTTAAATGTATTTGGCTAGGGTGTATGTAAACTTCCGACTTCAACTGTACATAGTCACTGAACACTGGTCACTTGAATCATGTTTACATGCTGTTTAACCCACTTCATTAGTGTAAACTGTATTTTAGTCATGGCTCATCCTATATAACTACTGCTGTACACACCTTTCCTGTTCATATACTGTCCGTGCTCTCTATACACACCATTATATACATTTCCCTGAACCTGTGATAACATCTGCTGAATATGTGTACACAACCAATACAATTTGATTTGTTTTGATTTGAACTGAGTGTATAAGTTAAAAAAAATGTATGTTATTTATCTTTATGTAATCAATCAATCAATGTACAGTACATGTAAAAACACATATATTAAAAACAATCTAAACAAAACCAACCTGCAGAGGAGCATGCTGGGAAATATGATAATGATGTGTGTGGTTTTCATGGGACTTTTTTACTCTCCACAATGTAATACAATGACTCCGGATATTAACACCAACACTGGGGTTAACCTACACCACTGAGTGTTAATTTAACTCCTGAATCAACACTAGAAATCATTACACTGAAGAATCAGCACTGGACAATTTTCTGGGCACTCAACAACAAGTTACTTCTTCGAGAGGCATCCAGTTTAGCACAGTCATCAGAATCACTTCATTACTTAATTTGAACTTGTTTGGCTAAAGTAGCTACTGTAGGTAGGGTAAATGAGGTCAACACATAGTGTTGATATTTCAGTGTCATGTTCATAGTGTTGATTCAGGAGTAAAATTATCTTTGTAATTAACATTCAGTGGTGTAAGATAGCCCCAGTGTTGTTATTAATAACCACTTTTGAAACAAAACCACGCCCATCATTATCATATTTCCCAGCATGCTCTATTGCAAGTTGATTACTATGATGTTTGTTTCAATATCTGTTCAATATATGTTTTTTTGCACGTACATTGATTGATTAATTAATTTTTATACTACTGGCATTTACGCTAAATAAACAAATCCAATTTCTAATTGGATTTATTGGACCTGGTGCTGAAATGGTTGTTCACCAAACCTGGCAGTAGTTCTGAGTGCAGGTTGGAGGTGAATAAAGTTTCCAGCTGTTGGATAACGTAACTCTGCCTGAATTCCAAAATGAATTACTCATCACTGCAAGCCAGAGTAACGTGGCCTGTAACCCAGGAGTTTCAGGTGACTGTGTTTTGATTTAAAAAAATAGGCTCTCAAGGTAAAGCCTCACGATATATGTGATGTCTCCGTCATAAAGTGTTTAATTTTAAAGACAACGTATTTTCTTGGGATTTCACTTGGTGAAGGCCACAGTACTGGACATGAATGAATGCCACAACTATGTCTCTGACACCAACAAATACAGTCATGGGTGATAATTATGCAATTGCCTTTACTCGATAGGCATCCTGGGAAATATAAAATAAGGCTTTACACCAGGGGCTCTCCAACCCTGTTCCTGGAGAGCTACTGTCCTGTAGGTATTCACTACAACTCTAATCAAGATCACCTGATTTTAATCATTAGCTGGTTGATAAACTGAATCAGGTTAGTTACAGCTGGGGTTGGAGCGAAAACCAACAGGAAGTTAGCTCTCAGGGAACAGGGTTGGAGAGCCATGCTTTACACTAGGTAATGTCTTAATTTAACTGAACTTTATCACTCTCAGTGTAGATTGGGGGCGGCAGGGTAGCCTAGTGGTTAGAGCATTGGACTAGTAACCGGAAGGTTGCGAGTTCAAACCCCCGAGCTGACAAGGTACAAATCTGTCGTTCTGCCCCTGAACAGGCAGTTAACCCACTGTTCCCAGGCCGTCATTGAAAATAAGAATTTGTTCTTAACTGACTTGCCTGGCTAAATAAAGGTTAAAAAAAAATAAAAAAAAATAATAATAATTAACACTGGATAATGTGCTGCGTATAACAGCTGTGGTATACATATATGTTTCCAGGTGCCCAGACAGAGTTGTGTTTACCTGGTACTTCCCTGGCTGGATCAGCGTGCCCAACTAGACTAGCTCTAGGTAATCCAACACATCATAACACGTGTTAGCGCGAATACACTCTGATTTTAATAGACGGATTAAAACGGTCTGTGTGTGTGTGTGTGTGTGTGTTTCATTGTGTGTATGTGCTGGCATGTGTGTATACGTTTGTGCGTGCGTTCATGCTTGTGTGTGTGTGTTTGAGTGTCCATATTCCTCTAGCTAGAGAGAGAGGACACCTTGCAGCTAGCACGGCTCTACTAGATAGAGAGAGAGGACACCTTGCAGCACGGCTCCACTAGATAGAGAGAGAGGACACCTTGCAGCTAGCACGGCTCCACTAGATAGAGAGAGAGGACACCTTGCAGCTAGCACGGCTCCACTAGATAGAAGAAAATGGAAAAAAGGCTTCTTCGTTAGATACAGAGAAAGGTTTTATGTGGCGCTGAACCTTTGTGTTGACAGTTACGAAATCAGTGGGGGAGATAGATGGGATAGAGAGCAATATATAGATAGAAAATCACAATACTAGAGAGAATGTAATTCTGATCAGGAAATGACAATACCAAAGAGAATGTAATTCTGATCAGCAAAGGAGAGAGAGAGAGAGAGAGAGAGAGACAGAGAGAGAGAGAGAGAGAGAGAGAGACAGATAGAGAGAGAGAGAGAGAGAGAGAGAGAGAGAGAGAGAATGCATGCCAAGCATGCCAATGTCTGTTTTCCCTTCTTTACATATTTAATAGGACATGACCATCTTCCAACAGATGATCCCCATATCTCTCCCTGAACCAAATGCATTTTAAGAAGTTGGCAACACTAATTAACGCAGTGAATATATATATATATATATATATATATATATTTTTTTTTTGCCTCAATACAGTCTCACCAATTAACTGGTATTTTTGGAACACAACGAAAATAGAGCTTATTATCATGGTTGTATTTTTATATCAGAATAATATTTTGGTTTAATAATCTCTGGCCTAGATAGTAGGGCTCTCGTTCTTGAGGGTTATAGAATGTTGTTTATGCCAATAAACTTTGTTTGACCCCGAGTTAAGTTTTATACTCTCTGTTATATCACCTGATGTTGGAAACAATGTCAGAGGAAGATACACATAGAACCTGGTATATGTTACTACTGAAAGTAGTTGGTAAGGCCTATCTGGAAAATATCTTCCCTGTAAGGCCTCTCTGGGAAATATTTTCTCTGTAAATCCTCTCTGGGAAATATCTTCTCTGTAAGGTCTGTCTGGGAAATATCTTCTCTGTAAGGTCTGTCTGGGAAATATCTTCTCTGTAAGGTCTGTCTGGGAAATATCTTCTCTGTAAGGTCTGTCTGGGAAATATCTTCTCTGTAAGGTCTGTCTGGGAAATATCTTCTCTGTAAGGCCTCTCTGGGAAATATCTTCTCTGTAAGGTCTGTCTGGGAAATATCTTCTCTGTAAGGTCTGTCTGGGAAATATCTTCTCTGTAAGGCCTCTCTAGAAATGTTTCTATCAGTGTCCAAAACAGCACCTTATTCTCTACAGAGTACATCATATACTTTTGTCCAGAACCGTTTGGCCCTGTTAACCTCAGAGAAAGCGATTGAGAATATGAGAGACAGTGTGGGAGAAAGAGACAGAGGAAGAACAAAAAAATGGACCTATTTTCTTTCCTTCTCAAACTGTATATCAAAGCTTTTTGTTCTGGTTATTTCCAAGGTGTAGTTTTTTTTTCAACCCCACTGTCCTAAAAACACAAACGTTTTGTATCTCTTCTCCTTTTTTTAGTGTCTCTCATTTTTTCTCTCTTCTCACCCTTTCAGCCTTTCATGAGCTTTTGTGGGAATTAATGAATCTTCTAGCGAGCACAGCATCATTTAAAACAAATGATTATATTGCAATTTCACACTCATTTGCATGGCCTTGCGACAGCCTCTTATGAAAGTCCTATATTATTCTGTCTGCACTGCCCAAGCAATTTAGACAGGGAGAAAAAGGAAAAACAGTCACACTACATGTTCCTACTTTCATTTAAATATGCCAGAGATCTGTGTTGAATGAAGTTCACTCTCATAGGAGGACGTGGTGATGGTGTACGTGTGTGTGGAGGGGTAGGCCGCAGGTGGGTGGGTGTGTGTGTCAAATCATATCAAAAATCAAAACAAATCAAACGTTATTAGTAACAATGAAATGTTTACTTACGAGTCACTAACCACAATGCAATTAATCAAAATATACGGATAAGAAAAATAAATGAAAGTAACAAGTCATTAAAGATCAGCAGTAAAACAACAATAGCGAGACTCAGTACAAGGGGTACTGGTACAGAGTCAATGTGGAGGCTATATACAGGGGGTACTGGTACAGAGTCAATGTGGAGGCTATATACAGGGGGTACTGGTACAGAGTCAATGTGGAGGCTATATACAGGGGGTACTGGTACAGAGTCAATGTGGAGGCTATATACAGGGGGTACTGGTACAGAGTCAATGTGGAGGCTATATACAGGGGGTACTGGTACAGAGTCAATGTGGAGGCTATATACAGGGGGGTACCAGTACAGAGTCAATGTGGAGGCTATATACAGGGGGTACCGGTACAGAGCCAATGTGGAGGCTATATACAGGGGGGTACCAGTACAGAGTCAATGTGGAGGCTATACACAGGGGCTACCAGTACAGAGTCAATGTGGAGGCTATATACAGGGGCTACCAGTACAGAGTCAATGTGGAGGCTATATACAGGTGGTACTGGTACAGAGTCAATGTGGAGGCTATATACAGGGGCTACCAGTACAGAGTCAATGTGGAGGCTATATACAGGGGGGTACCAGTACAGAGTCAATGTGGAGGCTATATACAGGGGGGTACCAGTACAGAGTCAATGTGGAGGCTTTATACAGGGGGGTACCAGTACAGAGTCAATGTGGAGGCTATATACAGGGGCTACCAGTACAGAGTCAATGTGGAGGCTATATACAGGGGGTACTGGTACAGAGTCAATGTGGAGGCTATATACAGGGGGGTACCGGTACAGAGTCAATTTAGAGGCTATATACAGGGGGTACTGGTACAGAGTCAATGTGGAGGCTATATACAGGGTACCGGTACAGAGTCAATGTGGAGGCTATATACAGGGTACCGGTACAGAGTCAATGTGGAGGCTATATACAGGGGGTACTGGTACAGAGTCAATGTGGAGGCTATATACAGGGTACCGGTACAGAGTCAATGTGGAGGCTATATACAGGGGGGTACCGGTACAGAGTCAATGTGGAGGCTATATACAGGGGGGTACCGGTACAGAGTCAATGTGCGGGGGCACCGGTTAGTTGAGGTAGTATGTACATGTAGGTAGAGTTATGGAAGTGACTATGCATAGATGACAATAAGAGAGAGTAGCAGCGTTGTAAAAGAGGGGGCAAGGGGGGGGAAAAGGCAAATAGTCTGGGTAGCCATTTGATTAGCTGTTCAGGAGTCTTATGGCCTGGGGGTAGAAGATGTTTAGGAGTCTCTTGGACATAGACTTGGCACTCCGGTACTGTTTGCCGTGCGGTAGCAGAGATAACAGTATATGACGAGGGTGGCTGGAGTCTTGAAACTTTTTAGTGCCTTCCTCTGACACTGCCTGGTATAGAGGTCCTGGATGACAGGAAGCTTAGCCCTAGTCATGTACTGGGCCGTACGCACTACCCTCTGTGGTGCCTTGTGGTTGGAGGCCGAGCAACTGCCGTACCAGGCAGTGATGCAACCAGGATGCTCTCGGTGTTGCAGCTGTAGAACCTTTTGAGGATCTCAGGACCCATGCCAAATCTTTTCAGTCTCTTGAGGGGGAATAGGTTTTGTCGTGCCCTCTTCACAACTGCCTTGGACCATGTTAGTTTGTTGGTGATGTGGACAACAAGGAACTTGAAGTTCTCAACCTGCTGTACTGTAGCCCTGTCGATGAGAATGGGAGCGTGCTCGGCCATCTTTTTCCTGTAGTGTCTGCCAATGTGAGTGTGATGTGTGCGTTTTTCTGTGTCTGCATTGACTTTCCACCGCCACCAAAGCATTTTCTATTGCTATTTCCAGCCTGTAAGGGGGAATACATGCTGGTAGAATATTGCATAGCAGTCATCTTATCCATACCTACCTTCATTCAACTTTCAAAGCCAGTTTCCCAGACACAGAATAAGCCTAATACTAGACAAAAAGCTTGTTTAATGCAATTCACTTTTGAGAACTTAACATAAGGCCAGGATAGGCTTAGTATCTATCTTCATGTGTCTGTGTCTTAGTCGTTGTCCCAGAAAAAGGCCCTCAAAGTTAAAACTGATGCCCAGAACTCTAGAACTAAAGGGATAGAGGACAGTGAATTTAACACTCCAACACACGTCTCTATCCTGCTTCTCTGGTCAGAACTCTGTACCTCTGGCTGTGTGTTTCAGCAATCTAACATCAACCATGGTCTTATTGAAATACTGTCTGCAAGAATGCTCAGTGGATGAATACACTAATGTTGGATTCCACTAACACTCGCAGTGTTTGTGTGTGTGTGTGTGTTTGTGGTCGATTATACTAATGTGTGATTGTGTATTATGCTAATGTCTCATTCCTTTGCTTGTTTCAATACAAAAAGATTAGTGATGATTTGATGATAAGCTTGATGAATGCTTTAGAGTAACATTTCATTATCCTTCCTCTTGTTTCTCTGTCCTTCTTTTGTTTACAAGTTGATGTGTGACTTTCTTCAGCTGCGAGTCTCTCTCTCTGTCTCTGTCTCTCTCTCTTAATTCAATTCAATTTAAGGGCTTTATTGGCATGGGAAACATATGTTAACATTGCCAAAGCAGGTGAAGTAGATAATAAACAAAAGTGAAGTAAACAAAACAAATTAAACAGTAAAAATTACACTCACAGAAGTACCAAAAGAATAAAGAGCCAGGCTGCTAACGACAGCCTTTCTCAATAGCAAGGCTATGCTCACTGACTCACTGCACATATCCACTGCACATATTCAAAGCTTTCCTTAAGTTTGGGTCAGTCACAGTGGTCAGGTATTCTGCCACTGTGTACTGCACTCTCTTTTTAGGGTCAAATAGCATTCTAGTATTCTCTGTTATTCTTTCCAATGTGTCAAGTATTTATCTTTTTTGTTCTCACATGATTTGGTTGTGTCTAATTGTGTTGCTGTCCTGGGGCTCTGTGGGGTATGTCTGTGTTTGTGAACAGAGCCCCAGGACCAGCTTGCTTAGGGGACTCTTCTCCAGGTTCATCTCTCTGTAGGTGATGGCTTTGTTATGGAAGGTTTGGGAATCGCTTCCTTTTAAGAGGTTGTAGAATTTCTGGATTTGGATAATAAATGGGTATCTGCCTAATTCTGCTCTGCATGCATTATTTGGTGTTCTACGTTGTTCACGGCGGATATTCTTGCAGATTTCTGCATGCAGAGTCTCAATTTGGTGTTTCTCCCATTTTGTGAATTCTTGGTTGGCTTTGTTTTGGTTTGTTTGTTTGTCAATTAGGGTGTGCAGGGCGAATAACTGGTCTGTCATAGGGTAATTTTGTAAAAAGACAATTTGACATTTTCTCAGTACAAGTCTGCTGTTAATGATAATGCAGAAGATTTTCCCATGGTTACTGTGGATGCATATCCCACGGTAGTAATGGGTCAAATGTGTTACTGTGGATGCATATCCCACGGTAGTAATGGGTCAAATGTGTTACTGTGGATGCATATCCCACGGTAGTAATGGGTCAAATGTGTTACTGTGGATGCATATCCCACGGTAGTAATGGGTCAAATGTGTTACTGTGGATGCATATCCCACGGTAATAATGGGTCAAATGTGTTACTGTGGATGCATATCCCACGGTAATAAAGGGTCAAATGTGTTACTGTTGATGCATATCCCACGGTAGTAATGGGTCAAATTTGTTACTGTGGATGCATATCCCACGGTAGTAATGGGTCAAATTTGTCTCCACTTTTGTGGATTGGGGTGATCAGTCCTTGGTTCCAAATATTGTGGAAGATGCCAGAGCTAAGGATGATGTTAAAGAGTTTTAGTATAGCCTAATTGGAATTTGTTGTCTGTATATTTGATCATTTCATTGAGGATACCATCAACACCACAGGCCTTTTGGAGTTGGAGGGTTTGTGTTTTGTCCTGTAGTTCATTCAAGGTAATTGGAGAATCCAGTGGGTTCTGGTCTTTAATAGTTGATTCTTAGATTTGTATTTGATCATGTATATGTTTTTGCTTTTTGTTCTTTGTTATGGGGCCAAGACGATTGGACAAGTGGTTTACCCATACATCTCCTTTTCTGGATAGATAACTCTTTGTGTTGTTGTTTGTTTATTGTTTTCCAATTTTCCCAGAAGTGTTTAGAGTCTGTATATTTTTCCATTACATTCAGCTGATTTCTGATTTGCATTTCCTTCTTTCTCCATATTGTATTTCTCTATTGTTTTAGTGATTCACCATAGTGAAGACGTTGTCTCAGATTTTCTGGGTCTCTACACTTTGGGTTGGATAGGTTTCTCAATGTCTTTCTTGTGTTTTTGCATTCTTTATCAAACCATTTTTAATTGTTGTTAATATTCATATATTTTTAGATTTAATAGGGAAGCGTTAGGGTAGCCTAGTGGTTAGAGTGTTGGACTAGTAACTGGAAGGTTGCAAGTTCAAAACCGAGCTGACAAGGTACAAATCTGCCATTCTACCCCTGAACAGGCATTTAACCCACTGTTCCTAGGCCGTCATTGAAAATAAAATTTGTTCTTCACTGACTTGCCTAGTTAAATAAAGGTATAAAAAAAAGCTTAGATGTCAATTACACAACCGGTAAAACATTTTAGAACTCAATCTCATTTATATTTATTATTTTCTACATTGTAGAATAATATTGAAGACGTCCAAACTATGAAATAACACAACTCATGTAGTAACCAAAAAAGTGTTAAACAAATAAATCCAAATATATTTTATATTTTATATTCTTCAAATAGCCACCTGCCTTGATGACAGCTTTGCACACTTGGCATTCTCCCAACCAGCTTCATGAGGTAGTCACTTGGAATGCATTTCAATTAACAGGTGTGCCTAGTTAAAATTTAATTTGTGGAATTTCACTCCTTAAAGCGTTTGAGCCAATCAGTTGTGTTGTGACATATTAGGGATGGTATACAGAAGATAGCCCTATTTGGTAAAATACCAAGTCCATATTATGAGAAGAACAGCAAAGAGAAACGACAGTCCATCGTTACTTTAAGACATGAAGGCCAGTCAATCTGGAAAATGTCAAGAACTTTTAAAGTTTCTTCAAGTGCAGTCGCAAAAATCTGCAAGCGCTATGATGAATCTGGCTCTCATGAGAACCGCTACAGGAATTGAAGACCCAGAGTTACCTCTGCTGCAGAGGATAAGTTCATTAGAGTTACCAGCCTCAGAAATTGCAGCCCAAATAAAAGCTTCAAAGAGTTCAAGTAACAGACACATCTCAACATCAACTGTTCAGGCCTTCGTGGTCGAATGGCTGCAAAGAAACCACTACTAAAGGACACCAATAATAAGAAGAGACTTGCTTGGGCCAAGAAACGTGGAGAAGGAGGTGTTGTGGTGTGGGGGTGCTTTGCAGTCAGTTATTTATTTTGAATTCAAGGCACAGTTAAACAGCTAACGGCTACCACAGTATTCTGCAGCGATACGTCAGGGCAATTTTCCCAAAACTTGAGTGATGGAGTGCTACATCAGATGACCTGGCCTCCATAATCCCCCAACCTCAACCAAATTGAGATGGTTTGGGATGAGTCGGACAGCAGAATGAAAGAATAAAAGCCAATAACTGCTCAGCATATGTGGGAACCCCTTTAAGACCATTGGAAAATCATTCCAGGTGAAGCTGGTTGAGAGATTGCCAAGAGTGTGCAAAGCTGTCATCAAGGCAAAGGGTGGTTATTTAAAAAATCTAAAATCTAAATGTATATTTGTTTAATCCCTTTTTTGATTACTACGCGATTCCATGTGTGTTATTTCATAGTTTTGATGTCTTCACTGTTATTCTACAATGCAGAAAATGGTACAAATAAAGGAAAACCCTTGAATGAGTAGGTGTTCTAAAACTGTTGACGGTTGTGTATATGAAATGTTTAGGTTTTCTGCTGTCAAGTTTACACCTTAACTCTTGCGGATCAGAGGGACGCTGTCCCATTTCGACAACTTCTGGTGAAATTGCAGAGCGAGAAATTCAAATGACAGAAATAGAAATATTTAACATTCATGAAAATACAAGTGTCATACATCAGTTAAAAGCTTAATCCAGCCGCTGTGTCAGATTTCAAAAAGGCTTTAAGGTGAAAGCACACCATGCGATTATCTGAGGACAGCGCCCAGCGCACAAAAGCATTAAAAACGTTTTCCAACCAGGCAGATGCACCACGAAAGTCAGAAATAGCGATAAAATAAATCACTTACCTTTGAAGATCTTCTTCTGTTGGCACTCCAAAGGGTTCCAGCTACATCACAAATGGTTGTTTTGTTCGATAAAGTCCTTCTTTATATCCCCAAAAACTCAGTTTAGCTGGCGCGCTTCATTCAATAATCCATCGGTTTCCCTCCTTCAAAATGCATCCAAAATGAATCCCCAACGTTACCAATAAACTTCTCCAAACAAGTCAAACAACATTTATAAACAAACCTCAGGTACCCTAATATGTAAATAAACATACGTAGTTTACTTTGGGCACACTTGTCATCCAGATGTCAAAATACTGCCCCCTAGGACAGAGAGATTGACTATTACAGTGGAACTTTTTGTCCAGGAAGTTGTCGCCTAATTGTTTTTTGTAGGTTTCCACACTACATTCCTTCCATCTATAGCATTTCTTAATATTACTCAGTTCCTTTGGCTTTGATGCCTCATGATTGAGTATTGCTCTGTTCAAGAAGTCTGTGATTTTGCTGTGATCTGATAGGGGTGTCAGTGGGCTGACTGTGAACGCTCTGAAACTCTGGATTGAGGTCAGTGATAAAGGAGTCTAAAGTGTCCAATGTTGTTAGCCGTGTGGTTTGGCCTCAGACCAGTAAGTGTGAGCAGAGCCTGCTGAGCATCTGGTACATGCCACTGGCTTGGGCTAGTGTAAGAGTGGGGGTTGGCCTGTTTGCCTGCACACAGCCTGGGCGTATATGTGACTTTCATGTTGAGGCCCTCTTTGCGGCATTGGGGGGTATGGGGTGGGCATGAGGGACATAGGTCTGATCTGAGGGGGCCTAATGGGAAGTGGGGATGGTTGACTTGGGGGGGAGTTGATTGGTTGGGGTGGGGGTATGAATGTAGCATGTGGGGATGTGATGTGATCTGAATGTAGGTCCTCTCGGCATCGGTCCTCTATGTCTTGTACCGCAGGTCTGGGCGGGTTTTCTGTCTGGTCTGGGAGAGTGTCTCTCTGGTCTGGGAGAGTGTCTCTCTGGTCTGGGAGAGTGTCTCTCTGGTCTTGGAGAGTGTCTCTCTGGTCTGGGAGAGTGTCTCTCTGGTCTGGGAAGGTGTCTCTCTGGTCTGGGAGAGTTTCTCTCTGGTCTGGGAGAGTGTCTCTCTGTTCTGTGAGAGTGTCTCTGGTCTGGGAGAGTGTCTCTGGTCTGGGAGAGTGTCTCTGGTCTGGGAGAGTGTCTCTGGTCTGTGAGAGTGTCTCTGGTCTGGGAGAGTGTCTCTTTGGTCTGTGAGAGTGTCTCTCGGTCTGGGAGAGTGTCTCTCTGGTCTGGGAGAGTGTCTCTCTGATCTGGGAGGGGTGTCTCTCTGGTCTGGGAGGGGTGTCTGTTGATCTGTAGCTTCTGTGTGAGGTGTTGGGGCTGCAGTCTCTCTTTCTCTCTCTCTCTCTCTCTCTCCCTCTCTCTCTCTCTCTCTCGTCTACCCTCATCACTTTCTCTCTCTCTCTTGCTCTCTCTCTCTCTTTCCCTCCCTATTTCCCTTTTCATCCCTCCCTCCCTCTCTGCAATAACCAGCAGTGGTCTCATTAGCTATTTGTGTAATTCTTCAGGGAGCCTGGAGGCTGTTTCATGACTTTCCTTCTGCTATAACTCATCATCGCTGCAGCACTGTGTTTCATATTTCTGTTACTTACTCCAGGCATAGCCTGGGTCACATACCATATAAGTGTGTGTGTGTGTGTGTGTATGTGTGTGTGTGTGTGTGTGTGTGCGTGCGTGTGCGTGTGCGCGTGCATGCGTGTGTGCGTGTGCGTGTGTGTGTGTGTGTGTGTGTGTGTGTGTGTGTGTGCATGCATCGGTGTGTGTGTGTGTGTGCGTGTGTGTGTGTGTGTGTGTGTGTGTGTGTGCGTGTGTGTGTGCGTGTGCGTGTGTGTGTGTGCATGCATCGGTGTGTGTGTGTGTGTGTGCTGACATAATACACAATGTGTAGTTCACTCTCACACAGCCACTAGTAGTTACACCATATCATTTGATAGAATGTATTGGTGTGTTATTATTCTATTAGATCAGGGTAGTTGTAATTCTGTTGTGGTGTTGTCGTGGTCCTGTAAGTCTCTGTGCTTTGAAGCGCTGGGCTGAAGGCAGCTGGCGCTTGCTGGGTGGTGTTTGTGAGTGTTTGTGTGAGTGTGTGTCATGGGGCTGCTGTCCCTGTTATTCACTGGCTGTTGTGAATTTTTGTTTTGGAGCGAAACATGCATTCACTTCAAAGCGAAGAGTGGAGAGAGTAGAGTGGAGAGAGGAGAGACGAGAGAGGAGAGAGGAGAGATGAGAGAGATGAGGGGAAAAGAGAGAGGGGAGAGGAGAGAGGAGAGAGGAGAGAGGAGAGAGGAGAGAGAGATGAGGGGAAAGGAGAGATGAGAGAGGGGAGAGGAGAGAGGAGAGAGGAGAGAGATGACAGGAAAGGAGAGATGAGAGAGGGGAGAGGAGAGAGGAGAGATGAGAGAGAGATGAGGGGAAAGGAGAGATGAGAGAGGGGAGAGGAGAGAGGCGAGAGAGATGAGGGGAAAGGAGAGAGGAGAGAGGAGAGAGGAGAGAGAAGACAGAGATGAGGGAAAAGGAGAATGGAGAGAGGGGAGAGCAGAGAGGAGAGAGAGATGAGGAGAGAAGAGAGAGGAGAGATTTATGTATTTCATTATCAACCCCAGGAGCAGAGGGGATGGAGGGAGAGAGGCAGAGAGGGAAAGAGAGAGCTTGAGAGAGACAGACAAAGGAAGAGACACAGACAGAGACACAGACAGAGACAGACAGAGAAACAGATAGACACAGACAGAGAAACAGACAGACAAAGACAGAGAAACAGACAGACAAAGACAGAGAAACAGACAGACAAAGACAGAGAAACAGACAGACAAAGACAGAGAAACAGACAGACAAAGACAGACAGACAGAGACAGACAGACAGACAGACAAAGACAGAGAAACAGACAGACAAAGACAGAGAAACAGACAGACAAAGACAGAGAAACAGACAGACAAAGACAGAGAAACAGACAGACAAAGACAGAGAAACAGACAGACACAGACAGAAACAGACGGAGAAAAAGAAGGAGAAACAGAGACAGACAGACAGACAGACAGACAGACAGACAGACAGACAGACAGACAGACAGACAGACAGACAGAGACAGACAGACAGATATAGACAGACTGAGACAGAGACAGGTCTGATTGCATTAACACAGGTTCTACTTTATAGACCTGTAGGCTGTCACTGCCTAGATTACAGCCTATGTGGACCTCTTTTTACAAGCTCTATCCACAACCTTCCAGCTGTCCACACCTCACATTCCACCCTGCCTGTACCAGTTACACACGAAAACAATGACAAATTAATTTACACCTGTTCTTATAGAGTTCTTCTCTGGTAAAAAGAAAAGAATGATCCATCATATTACACGGTAAGATTAATGGTGTCTATTTATCATTCTGCTTCATCTGTGTCAGCTCTGAGCCTCAGCGTTGTCCAGCACGGCCCTGCTACATGGCAGACATTAACAAATCCTTCCAGCCCTGGGATACATCCCAAATGGCTCCCTTTCCTCTATAAAGTGCACTACTTTGAAACAGGGTCCACAGGGATGTAGAGAATAGAGTACCATTTAGAGAGACAGAGAAACAGACAGAGACAGAGAGAGAGAGACAGAAAGAGAGAGACAGACAGACAGACAGACAGACAGACAGAGATAGAGATAGACAGACAGACAGACAGACAGACAGACAGACAGACAGACAGACAGACAGACAGACAGACAGACAGACAGACAGAAACAGACAGACAGATATAGACAGACTGAGACAGAGACAGGTCTGATTGCATTAACACAGGTTCTACTTTATAGACCTGTAGGCTGTCACTGCCTAGATTACAGCCTATGTGGACCTCTTTTTACAAGCTCTATCCACAACCTTCCAGCTGTCCACACCTCACATTCCACCCCGCCTGTACCAGTTACACACTACTTTTAAACAGGGCCCATATGGATGTAGAGAACAGAGTTTCATTTAGAACGCAGCCTCTCTCTCATTCCACTACAGACGACGTTGTTCACTCACTTTCTATGTCGTTTTTTTATCTCTTCACGGAAGTTTGGGCAATTATTTGTCAGGACACGGTTTCCTGGTGTGTTTGATAAAGCGTCTGCGTCAACATCATGTTTACATCTTACGTGCTACATGCTGTATTCTGACTCGTGTGATGATTACAGAACACCTCCCACAGACATTATGATACAAGAGAGGCCTTGTTTAGGTTCCTCCATTATACAGCGGGATGAATCTTGACGTCGTGTGTGTGTGTGTGTGTGTGTGTGTGTGTGTCTCTTCGCTCTCCCCTCTTCTTTCCTTCTCTCTTTACCTCTATCCTTCCCTCTCCCTCTCTCAGCCATGGAAGCTGTAGACAGAACTATAGTAATAGTCTCCATTGGTATTCAGTGGGAGAAAGCTACAGGGATTTAAATGACCTGTTTTTGTTTCATGTGTCGACCTTTGAAAATCCTAAATATTTATCTTTACCTCTCTTTCTCTCTCTCTTTCCACCGCTCTCTCCACCTCTCTATTCATGAATAAAGAGATTGGAGTTTTTGTGATTCAGCTCTTATTTGCCCAGCCGCTCTCCGCTTGACGAGGATTTGCCTGCCTATCTCCAGGCCCAGGGGAGGATTTAGCCCGGCTGAGGGATTTAGCCCGGCTGAGGGATTCAGCCCGGCTGAGAAAATATCATATTTCTTAAAATATAAATAAATTAAAAACTGTATGACAACCTCTGTGTCTCCCCATCGGAGAACTGTTGGTAGAACCCATTTTGGTTTTAGGTAGAACCCGTTTTGGTTTTTGGAAGAACCCGTTTTGGTTTTAGGTAGAACCCGTTTTGGTTTTTAGGAAGAACCAGTTTTGGTTTTATGTAGAACCCGTTTTTGTTTTAGGAATAACCCTTTTGGATTAGGTAGAACCTGTTTTGGTTTTAGGTAGAACCTGTTTTGGTTTAGGTTAGGAACACGTTTTGGTTTTAGGTAGAAGTGAGAGGAGAGAGATGAGAGAGAGGGGTGTGCGTCTGCTACCTGCAGAGCCATTTCCACTCTGTTACATTTGTGGTTGTAGACAGATCACAGTCGGGACAGTATTGTCTCAGCCAGGTCATTCAAGATTGACGTTTTTGGGCTCCCGAGCCGCGGTCTGAGGCACTGCATCTCAGTGCAAGAGGCATAACTGCAGTCCCTGGTTTGAATCCAGGCTGTACCACATCCGGCTGTGTTTGGGAGTCCCATAGGGTGGTGCACAATTGGCCCAGTGTGGTCCGGGTTTGGCCGAGGTAGGCCGTATTTGTAAATAACAATTTGTTCCTTACTGACTTGCCTAGTTAAATAAAGGTTACATTTAAAATAAAATGTAAGACTGACGTTAGGAAATGCCTTCAAAACCGTCCACTAGGGGCAACAGTGAGGGATATTACCATCAAGTCGTTGTGGGTTTTGCTACGTTGTTGTGGACAGGGGTGGTGGATGGGAGGAATACCATGAATCTGGATCAGAAGGTTGTGTGTTTGATCTCAGTCATGGATACAGTTATTGATTTTATATTTGAATCCTTTCCCAAACCTTAACCCTTTGGAATGAGTGACTAACTGTCATGTTGTAGCACTCTCCCATACCTTAATCCCCAAAATTTGAAGTTTGAGAGCTTGTTGTTTGGGTTGGTGTGTGTGTGTGTGTGTGTGTGTGTGTGTGTGTGTGTGTGTGTGTGTGTGTGTGTGTGTGTGTGTGTGTGTGTGTGTGTGTGTGTGTGTGTGTGTGTGTGTGTGTGTGTGTGTGTGTGTTTTGAGTGTGTGTGTGTGTGTGTGTTTTGAGTGTGTATATGCATGCCTGTGTGGTCCAGTAGATAGTACGGCAGGAAATTAAGTCAGTTAACTAGTCAAAAATAGACGTTTGTCCAAGGACATTATGTGGAAATTATGTGAGACTGTGATATCTTGTTGGTGACAGATTTTCATATACCCACGCTCCGTCTGGCCTTAGCCTGCATCTCCTGCCAGAACTACCGGACCACCAGTGTGTGTCTGTGTGTGTGTGTGCCTTGTTTGTTGTTTGTTTGTTTGTGTGTGTGATGGAGGAAAGACCTCCAGCCGAGGAGTGGGGGTGAACGGGCCACTACAGCCCACTAGCAGGCTCCCTGCGATAGACCGGCAGATAGCGGCCGGAAGACCTGTAGGTTTTCTAGGAGGGACGGACATGGAAGAGAGACGGGTTCATTTGGCTCTCTCTACACGCACGCACACATACACGTACACACACACAGATACACGCACACACACACATACACACATTTCTCTATCATTAGCTCCTCGCTACACACAAACACACACAAACCCAGGGTTTATTTATATGGCCGGATGTTGGTCCAGTACAGAAGATGGTCTTCCCACTCTGGCTGTGGTAAGGGATATCCTGGTCACAGCTGAGAGGCCATATGGTCAGCTCAGGACTGGACAGTTTAAATACAGATCTAGGACCAGTTGTTTAATCCTAGAGCCATTCACTCTGTAATGGACCTATCCATCTCCCTTGTCCCCAGACAATAAGAACTGATGGCTTGGGTGTTGATGCTGGAATGGATATCTCTCTCTACTCTCTCTCTCTCTCTCTCTCTCTCTCTCTCTCTCTCTCTCTCTCTCTCTCTCTCTCTCTCTCTCTCTCTCTCTCTCTCTCTCTCTCTCTCTCTCTCTGTAGTCGCCTTCACTCTGTTCATTCTCCATTGCTGTTTTCTTTTTAATTCCTCCATCTCATCTCTAGCCCCTATCTGTCAGGGCCCAGGTCTGGCAGAATCTGTGCAGAATATCTAGGTGGTGCTTTGGCACTCCTTGGTTGGGGACAGAATCACCAGATCATCAGCCAACTGTAGACATTTGACTTCATAATCTAGCATGATAACTGAAGGACAGGATGTACATACAGTGGGGAGAACAAGTTTTTGATACACTGCTGATTTTGTAGGTTTTCCTACTTACAAAGCATGTAGAGGTCTGTCATTTTTTATCATAGATACACTTCAACTGTGAGAGACGGAATCTAAAACAGAAATCCAGAAAATCACATTGTATGATTTTTAAGTAATTCATTTGCATTCATGAATTCCGGCTCTCACAGACCTGTTACTTTTTCTTTTAAGAAGCCCTACTGTTCTCCACTCATTACCTGTATTAACTGCACCTGTTTGAACCCGTTACATGTATAAAAGACACCTGTCCACACACTCAATCAAACAGACCCCAACCTCTCCACAATGGCCAAGACCAGGGAGCTGTGTAAGGACATCAGGGCTAAAATTGTAGACCGGCACAAGGCTGGGATGGGCTACAGGACAACAGGCAAGCAGCTTGGTGAGAAGGCAACTACTGTTGGCGCAATTATTAGAAAATGGAAGAAGTTCAAGATGACGGTCAATCACCCTCGGTCTGGGGCTCCATGCAAGATCTCACCTCGTGGGGCATCAATGATCATGAGGAAGGTGAGGGATCAGCCCAGAACTACACGGCAGGACCTGGTCAATGACCTGAAGAGAGCTGGGACCACAGTCTCAAAGAAAACCATTAGTAACACACTACGCCGTCATGGATTAATATCCTGCAGCGCACGCAAGGTCCCCCTGCTCAAGCCAGTGCATCTCCAGGCCCATCTGAATTTTGCCCATGACCATCTGGATGATCCACAGGAGGAATGGGAGAAGGTCATGTGGTCTGATGAGACAGAAATAGAGCTTTTTGGTCTAAACTCCACTCGCCGTGTTTGGAGGAAGAAGAAGGATGAGTACAACCCCAAGATCACCATCCCAACCCGTGAAGCATGGAGGTGGAAACATCATTCTTTGAGGATGCTTTTCTGCAAAGGGACAGGATGACTGCACCGTATTGAGGGGAGGATGGATGGGGCCCAAGTATTGCGAGATCTTGGCCAACAACCTCCTTCCCTCAGTAAGAGCATTGAAGATGGGTCGTGGCTGGGTCTTCCAGCATGACAACGACGCAAAACACACAGCCAGGGCAACTAAGGAGTGGCTCCGCAAGAAGCATCTCAAGTTCCTGGAGTGGCCTAGCCAGTCTCCAGACCTGAACCCAATTGAAAATCTTTGGAGGGAGCTGAAAGTACGTGAAAGTACGACAGCCCCGAAACCTGAAGGATCTGGAGACTGTCTGTATGGAGGAGTGTGCCAAAATCCCTGCTGCAGTGTGTGCAGACCTGGTCAAGAACTACAGGAAACGTATGATCTCTGTAATTGCAAACAAAGGTTTCTGTACCAAATATTAAGTTCTGCTTTTCTGATGTATGAAATACTTATGTCATGCAGTAAAATGCTAATTAATTACTTAAAAATCATTCAATGTGATTTTCTGGATTTTTGTTTTTAAATTCCGTCTCTCACAGTTGAAGTGTACCTATGATAAAAATTACAGACCTCTACATGCTTTGTAAGTAGGAAAACCTGCAAAACCGGCAGTGTATCAAATACTTGTTCTCCCCACTGTATATTTTGAAGAGGGTGGGGCTTAACCTGCATCCCTGTCTCACCCCTGTGGGAAGAAATGTGTGTTTTTTGCCAATTTTAACCACACACTTGTTTGTTTACATGGATTTTATAATGTTGTATGTTTTTCCCCCAACACCCCTTTCCGTTAATTTGTATAGCAGACCATCATGTCAAATTGAGTCAAAGGCTTTTTTGAAATCAACAAAGCATGAGAAGACTTTGCCTTTGTTTTGGTTTGTTTTTTTGTCAATTAGGGTGTGCAGGGTGAATGTGGTCTGTCGTACGAATTGCTCAGTACATTCTTTTCAGTGAGGGAATGTATGAGTCTGCTGTTATTGAGAATGCAGAGGATTTTTCCATGGTTGTTATTGACGCATATCCCATGGTAGTAAATGGGGTCAAATTTGTCTCAACTTTTTGTGGATTGGGGTGATCAGACCTTGGTTCCAAATATTGGGAAAGATGCCAGACCTAAGGATGATGTTAAAGAATTTTATTAGGAACATTCTACATTTGGCTAGAAATTCTAAAGGAAATTATCCTAACAGAGAAAAATGTCCTCACGTTTTTATCTATATCCCCCCACTAGAATCCCCATATTTTAATGAAGACAGCTTCTCCATCTTGGAGGGGGAAATCAATCATTTCCAGGCCCAGGGACATGTACTAGTCTGTGGCGACCTAAATGCCAGAACCGGACAAGAACCTGACACCCTCAGCACACAGGGGGACAAACACCTGCCTGGAGGTGACAGCATTCCCTCCCACATATGAAATAGTGAAGGTGTAAACTTGGCAGTAGAAAATCTTAACAGTATATTTGACCTCTCAGCTTCCCTATCAAATCTAAAAATCTCAAATAGAAAACCGAAGAAAATTAACAATAATGATAAATGGTTTGATGAAGAATGCAAAAATCTAAGAAAGAAATTGAGAAACCTGTCCAACCAAAAACATAGAGACCCGGAAATCCTGAGTCTAGGCCTTCACTATGGTGAATCACTAAAACAATACAGAAATACACTACGGAAAAAGAAGGAACAGCATGTCAGAAATCCGCTCAATGCAATTGAAGAATCCATAGACTCTAACCACTTCTGGGAAAATTAGAAAACACTAAACAAACAACAACACAAATATATATCTATGCAAAAAGGATATGTATGGGTAAACCACTTCTCCAATCTTTTTGGACCTATAACAAAGAATAAAGAGCAAAAACATATACATGATCAAATACAGATCTTAGAATCAACTATTAAAGACTACCAGAACCCACTGGATACTCCAATTACATTGAATGAACTACAGGACAAAAAAAGGCCTGTGGTGTTGATGGTATCCTCAATGAAATGATCAAATATACAGACAACAAATTCCAATTAGGCTATACTAAAACTCTTTAACATCATACTTAGCTCTGGCATCTTCCCCAATATTTGGAACAAAGGACTGATCACCCCAATCCACAAAAGTGGAGACAAATTTTACCCCAATAACTACGGTGGAATATGTGTCAACAGTAACCTTGGGAAAATCCTCTGCATTATCATTAACAGCAGACTCATACATTTCCTCAATGAAAACAATGTACTGAGCAAATGTCAAATTGGCTCTTTACCAAATTACCGTACAACAGACCACGTACTCACCCTGCACACCCTAATTGACAACCAAACAAACCAAAACAAAGGCAAAGTCTACTCATGCTTTGTTGATTTCAAAAAAGCCTTCGACTCAATTTGGCATGAGGGTCTGCCATACAAACTGACGGAAAGTGGTGTTGGGGGTAAAACATACAACATTATAAAATCCATGTACACAAACAACAAGTGAGCGGTTAAAATTGGCAAAAAAACAAATTGAGACTCAGTGGTTTCTGAGATTCTGCACGCAGAATTCTGCAAAAATATACTCCGTGAACAACGTAGAACACCAAATAATGCATGCAGAGCAGAATTAGGCCGATACCCACTAATTATCAAAATCCAGAAAAGAGCCGTTAAATTCTACAACCACCTAAAAGGAAGCGATTCCCAAAACTTCCATAACAAAGCCATCACGTACAGAGAGATGAACCTGGAGAAGAGTCCCCTAAGCAAGCTGGTCCTGGGGCTCTGTTCACAAACACAAACACACCCTACAGAGCCCCAGGACAACAGCACAATTAGACCCAACCAAATCACGAGAAAACAAAAAGATAATTACTTGACACATTGGAAAGAATTAACAAAAAAACAGAGCAAACTAGAATGCTATTTGGCCCTACACAGAGAGTACACAGCGGCGGAATACCTGACCACTGTGACTGACCCAAAATTAAGGAAAGCTTTGACTATGTACAGACTCAGTGAGCATAGCCTTGCTATTGAGAAAGGCCGCCATAGGCAGACATGGCTCTCAAGAGATGACAGGCTATGTGCTCACTGCCCACAAAATGAGGTGGAAACTGAGCTGCACTTCCTAACCTCCTGCCCAATGTATGACCATATTAGAGAGACATATTTCCCTCAGATTACACAGATCCACAAAGAATTCGAAAACAAATCCAATTTTGAAAACTCCCATATCTACTGGGTGAAATTCCACAGTGTGACATCACAGCAGCACGATTTGTGACCTGTTGCCACGAGAAAAGGGCAACCAGTGAAGAACACACACCATTGTAAATACAACCCATATGTATGCTTATTTATTTTATCTTGTGTCCTTTAACCATTTGTACATTGTTAAAACACTGTATATATATAATATGCCATTTGTAATGTCTTTATTGTTTTGAAACTTCTGTATGTGTAATGTTTACTGTTAATTTGTATTGTTTTTCACTTTATATATTCACTTTATATATTATCTACCTCACTTGCTTTGGCAATGTTAACACGTTTCCCATGCCAATAAAGCCCTTGAATTGAATTGAATTGAGAGATAACAGTGCATATATATAGAGAGAGATAACAGTGGAGATATATATAGAGATATAACAGTGGAGATATATATAGAGAGAT
The DNA here is from genome assembly GCF_045791955.1 of Oncorhynchus clarkii lewisi. Taxonomy (NCBI): domain Eukaryota; kingdom Metazoa; phylum Chordata; class Actinopteri; order Salmoniformes; family Salmonidae; genus Oncorhynchus; species Oncorhynchus clarkii. The sequence goes on along the minus strand of NC_092166.1, from coordinate 79,673,810 downwards.
ATGGAGGGAAGGAGGAGGAGAGCTTGAGGAGAGGAGAACTTGAGGGGAGGAGAGCTGGAGGAGAGGAGGATAAGAGCTGGAGGAGAGGAGGGGAGCTGGAGGAGAGGAGGAGGGGAGCTGGAGGAGAGGAGGAGGAGAGCTGGAGGAGAGGAGGAGGAGAGCTGGAAGAGAGGAGGAGAGCTGGAGGAGAGGAGTTGAGCTGGAGGAGAGGAGGAGAGCTGGAGGAGTTGAGCTGGAGGAGAGGAGGGGGGAGCTGGAGGGGTGGAGGGGAGGAGGAGAGCTGGAGGAGAGGAGGAGAGCTAGAGGAGTGGAGGAGAGCTGGAGGAGAGGAGGAGAGCTGGAGGAGAGGAGGAGAGCTGGAGGGGTGGAGGAGAGCTGGAGGAGAGGAGGAGAGCTGGAGGAGAGAAGGAGAGCTGAAGTAGTGCAATGTTGGTTCTAAATACTCAGAGGGATTCTTCCTAAACTTTTTAATCTGCATATATTAGCCCTAACCAGCCTCTCAACCTCTCTGTGAACCCACTCCACAGCTTATTAACTCATCCTTAATTCACCTCTTTCTCATTATGGTGCATACAAAAAGCCTTGCGTCTTTAGAGATTATTCAGCCAAACACTGTTGAAAAAGATTTCCGATAGTTTTGCCACACTCAACGCTACCGATGGTGTAGCTCTAGGGATGACCCTAACCCTAATCCTAACCCTAACCTGGCGATGTTCTGTGTCCTCATACCATTCAGGCAATTATTAGAGAGGTCAGAATAAACTGCTCAGGACATAGAGATGCGAGAGGAGTCGTGTTGTTCCTTTTGTGACAGAGACATCTAGGGGATCTGCCTGATCATTACAGAGGAATCCACCATGTACAACACTCTGGGGTGAAGTCTTCCACCTCGGTATAGGACCAGCTTCCCCTCCTCCAATCCTAACCTTAACCATTAGTGGGGGAAATGCAAAACTGATCCAAGATCAGTATCTCAGTGGCGACTCTGCCTTGTACACCATTGCTGCAGTGTCAGTGTCAGCTGGGGCGGGTGTTGCTCCTCTGTCAGCCACCAGATGGCGATTGTAGACAAGGGTTTGGAGATTTGAGGAAACTGTCGTTTGCTCTGTGAAGCGTTCCTTCAAACACATGCAGACCTTTACCAATAGACTGGCAGACCGTAGTCCTATACATTAAATTCTGAAAATAAGGACTTCACGTTTCATCATTCATATTAAAGGGGAGTACATACTAGTGACCTATGTAACGCTGGTATTGTGCATGTCATTATTGTCATTATTGAGTACTTCAACGGAATCATGTGTGCGTTACATTACTTGGCCCTATCACCCCTGCACAGCTCTACATGTCTTTGTTTGTGTGTGTGTGTGTGTGTGTGTGTGTGTGTGTGCTCCCTGGCCCTGTCATTGGTGGGCCAGGAGAACAGTTGTAGGGTAGAAAGTAGAGACAACCCCTGCTTGCGACATTAACCGCTACATTTATTACCATGCATTATGAATGATCCTCATTACTGCTTACAAAGCCATCATCTGTCTCCTCCTGCTGCAGGGAGAGAAATGAGGAGATGGGAAGAGTGAGAGGAAAGAGCGCAGGTATGAGAGAGTGAAGGCAGAGGAGAGAGGGAGGAGAGAGAGAGTGAAGGCAGAGGAGAGACGGAGGAGAGAGAGAAGGCAGAGGAGAGAGGGAGGAGAGAGAGAAGGCAGAGGAGAGAGGGAGGAGGGAGAGGGAAGGCAGAGGAGAGAGGGAGGAGAGAGAGAAGGCAGAGGAGAGAGGGAGGAGAGAGAGGGAAGGCAGAGGAGAGAGGGAGGAGAGAGAGAAGGCAGAGGAGAGAGGGAGGAGAGAGAGAGAAGGCAGAGGAGAGAGGGAGGAGAGAGAGAAGGCAGAGGAGAGAGGGAGGAGAGAGAGGGAAGGCAGAGGAGAGAGGGAGGAGTGAGAGAGAGAGAAGGCAGAGGAGAGAGGGAGGAGAGAGGGAAGGCAGAGGAGAGAGGGAGGAGAGAGAGAGAGAGAAGGCAGAGGAGAGAGGGAGGAGAGAGAGGGAAGGCAGAGGAGAGAGGGAGGAGAGAGAGGGAAGGCAGAGGAGAGAGAGGGAAGGCAGAGGAGTGAGGGAGGAGAGAGAGAGAGAAGGCAGAGGAGAGAGGGAGGAGAGAGAGGGAAGGCAGAGGAGAGAGGGAGGAGAGAGAGAGAAGGCAGAGGAGAGAGAGGGAAGGCAGAGGAGTGAGGGAGGAGAAAGAGAGAGAAGGCAGAGGAGAGAAGGAGGAGAGAGAGGGAAGGCAGAGGAGAGAGGGAGGAGAGAGAGAGAGAAGGCAGAGGAGAGAGGGAGGAGAGAGACAGAAGGCAGAGGAGAGACGGAGGAGAGAGAGGGAAGGCAAAGGAGAGAGGGAGGAGAGAGAGGGAAGGCAGAGGAGACAGGGAGGAGAGAGAGGGAAGGCAGAGGAGAGAGTGGGAGAGAGGGAGGAGAGAGGGTAAAGAAGAGAAGGAGGGAAGAAAAATAGGATTTAGAAGAGAGAGTACAGGAAGAATGGAGAGAAGGTAGCGAGAAGGAAAGAGAAAAAAAGGAGGCGAGAGATGAAGGAAGAGACGGAGGGATGATAGAATAGAAGAAAGAGGAATACAGAAGTATTGTGCAGCAGAGAGAGGGGAGGAGATATTTAGGACACCTCTGAGCCGCTAAGCCGTCTCCGTACATGAACAACTAGACAGACAGACAGACTATTGCACAACCTCTCTCCCAGTGTCAAAAGATCAAGAGACATCTCCTTTATTTTCCCTCTCCTCCGTTCTCTTTGTTCTTCACGTTGCATTACAGTAGGTGTGTGTTGCTGTCACGACTCATCAACATTTGCATAATATGATTGATGAGCTCTGGAGCAACCTATCAGTGGAGAGCTGCGTGTGTCTTAGTGTGTGTGTGTGCGATTATTTTTGCATGTGTGTTTCACTATTCAAGCGTGTGCGGTTGTGCAAGTATTCTTGTGTGTGTGTGTGTGTGTGTGTGTGTGTGTGTGTGTGTGTGTGTGTGTGTGTGTGTGTGTGTGTGTGTGTGTGTGTGTGTGTGTGTGTGTTAGTGAGACCCTCTATGCCCCTGCCTCTCAGTCAGATGAATGTGAGGAAACACACAGTGTGCTGCTGATGGTTCCTACCTGGATGGTTCCTACCTCTTCACTCCACTGTGTGACATCTAATTAAAAGTTTTATCCGCTCACACACACACACACACACACACACACACACACACACACACACACACACACACACACACACACACACACACACACACACAAACAAAGACAGAAACACACACAGACCGAAACATACAGACCGACACACACACACACACACACACACACACACACACACACACACACACACACACACACACACACACACACACACACAGACAGACACACAGACAGTCACAGACAGACAAGACACACACACAAAGACAGAAACACACACAGACCGACACATACAGACCGACACACACACAGACCGACACACACACCGACACACACACACACACACACACACACACACACATACACAGAGAGTAGTGTGAAGGTTGTTCAGTGAAGACAAGCACGATCAAATCAAATCAATCTAATTGTATTACTCACATCACCTACCCTGCCTTTCTAAGGTCTTCGAAAGCCAAGTCAACAAACAGATTACCGACCATTTCAAATCCCACCATACCTTCTCCGCTATGCAATCTGGTTTCAGAGCTGGTCATGGGTGCACCTCAGCCACGCTCAAGTTCCTAAATGATATCTTAACTGCCATCGATAAGAAACAATACTGTGCAGCCGTACTTACTCGTCGCCAAACCCACTGGCTTCAGGTCATCTACAAGACCCTGCTAGATAAAGTTCCCCATTTTCTCAGCTCGCTGGTCACCATAGCATCACCCACCTGAAGCACGTGCTCCAGCAGGTATATCTCTCTGGTCACCCCCAAAACCAATTCTTCCTTTGCCCGCCTCGCCTTCCAGTTCTCTGCTGCCAATGACTGGAACGAACTACAAACATTTCTGAAACTGGAAACACATATCTCCCTCACTAGCTTTAAGCACCAACTGTCAGAGAAGCTCACAGATTACTGCACCTGTACATAGATCATCTATAATTTAGCCCAAACAACTACCTCCCCCCTACTGTATTTATTTATGTATTTTGCTCCTTTGCACCCCATTATTTCTATCTCTACCTTGCACATTCTTCCACTGCAAATCTACCATTCCAGTGTTTTTCTTGCTATATTGTATTTACTTTGCCACCATGGCCTTTTTTTCCTTTATCTCCCTTCTCACCTCATTTGCTCACATTGTATATAGACTTATTTTTCTACTGTATTATTGACTGTATGTTTGTGTAACTCTGTGTTATTGTATGTGTCGAACTGCTATGCTTTATCTTGGCCAGGTCGCAATTGTAAATGAGAACTTATTCTCTACTAGCCTACCTGGTTAAATAAAGGTGTTCTCTACTAGCCTACCTGGTTAAATAATTGTGTCATCAACTAGCCTACCTGGTTAAATAAAGGTGTTCTCAACTGGCCTACCTGTATTTACCAGTAACCAGTAGATATTTACCAGTAACCAGTAGATATTTATCAGTAACCAGTAGGTATTTATCAGTAACCAGTAGGTATTTACCAGTAACCAGTAGATATTTACCAGTAACCAGTAGGTATTTATCATTAAACAGTAGGTATTTATCAGTAACCAGTAGGTATTCATCAGTAACCAGTAGGTATTTACCAGTAACCAGTAGATATTTATCAGTAACCAGTAGGTATTTACTATTAACCAGTAGGTATTTATCAGTAACCAGTAGATATTTACCAGTAACCAGTAGGTATTTATCATTAACCAGTAGGTATTTATCAGTAACCAGTAGGTATTCACCAGTAACCAGTAGATATTTACCAGTAACCAGTAGATATTTATCAGTAACCAGTAGGTATTTACTATTAACCAGTAGGTATTTATCAGTAACCAGTAGATATTTACCAGTAACCAGTAGGTATGTATCATTAACCAGTAGGTATTTATCAGTAACCAGTAGGTATTCACCAGTAACCAGTAGATATTTACCAGTAACCAGTAGATATTCATCAGTAACCAGTAGATATTTACCAGTAACCAGTAGGTATTTACCAGTAACCAGTAGGTATTTACCAGTAACCAGTAGATATTTACCAGTAACCAGTAGGTATTTACCAGTAACCAGTAGATATTTACCAGTAACCAGTAGATATTTACCAGTAACCAGTAGATATTTACCAGTAACCAGTAGATATTTACCAGTATCCAGTAGGTATTTACCAGTAACCAGTAGATATTTACCAGTAACCAGTAGATATTTACCAGTAACCAGTAGATATTCATCAGTAACCAGTAGATATTTACCAGTAACCAGTAGGTATTTACCAGTAACCAGTAGATATTTATCAGTAACCAGTAGATATTTACCAGTAACCAGTAGATATTTACCGGTAACCAGTAGATATTCATCAGTAACCAGTAGATATTTACCAGTAACCACTAGGTATTTACCAGTAACCAGTAGGTATTTACCAGTAACCAGTAGGTATTTACCAGTAACCAGTAGGTCGGTGTATTTGACGTCACATAAGCAACTCAGATGTCATTGTCGCGGTAAAACAGATTATTTTTCTCTCATCAACTCAAACGCTGATGTCATAATCAAACACATTTCCATGGTTTCATCATTAATTCACAATTACCTCCTCCGATCCAGGCTAAACCAGACAGAGGATATGACGGATCGTTACAGTAACCCAAATTAGAACCATCATTTGTGTCTCTGTGTTTAACACCCTTCTTCCAATTTGTTGGTAACACCGCCGAGAGACAGGGAACGACATCAGAACACATCTTTCCAGCCCATCATAAAAATTCCCATTATTCTGAAAGAATCTTCCTACCGCCGGGGAGTTTCATTGACGTTTTGGGAGGTTAAATGATGGCTCATTTCAGAGAGGTTAAATACTTAGTAAATGTGGTGTACACCACTTGGTCTTATTTATGACTAGCTATCTCACTGCTTGTCATCTCCCACTCTCATTCTTCAGTCCTCTCACTCTGTCTCTCTCTATACTTTTCTCATGCTGTCTACCCCTCTCATAAGTTAGCTCTCTCTATCCGTCGCTTCCTATCCTCTCTCTCTCTCTCTCTCTCCCTCTCTCTCTCTCTCTGTCCATCGCTTACTATCCTCTCTCTCTCTCTCTCTCTCTCTCTCTCTCTCTCTCTGTCCATCGCTTACTATCCTCTCTCTCTCTCTCTCTCTCTGTCCATCGCTTCCTATTCTCTCTCTCTCTCTCTCTGTCTCTCTCTCTCTCTCTCTCTCTCTCTCTCACTCTCTCTGTGTGCATTAGTCCCTGGTAGCGTTCAGGTTAGGGGGCAGCCATTGTCATGATCAATCAGTTGATCATGGTGGATAGGGGGTCAAGCCTGTGTGTGTGTGTGTGCGTGTGTGCCTGGGGAAAGGACTTGTCAAACACCCACAATAACTTGCTTAGCAGGACAGGAAAATGGTCTAATTCACACACTTATCAAGAGAACATCCCTGGTGTCATCCCTACTGCCTCTGATCTGGAGGACTCACTAAACACACATGCTTCGTTTGTAAATGATGTCTGAGTGTCGGAGTGTGCCCTTGGCTATCTGTAAATTAATAAACTAGAAAATGGTGCCGTCTGGTTTGCTTAATACAAGGAACTGGAAATTATTCATATATTTTTTTTAAACCAAATACTTTTAGACTTTTACTCAAGTAGTATTTTACTGGGTGACTCACTCAAGTCATTCTCTTTTCAAGTATTTTTTATTATTTATTCAAGTATGACACTTGTGTACTTTTTTCCACCACTGCACGTGTGTGTGGTTGGGGGGGAAGGGGGGTAACGGTCTGTGTTGTGAGCGAACGTGAGGGTGTCAGGGGACATGGGGGTAATGTTGTAATCATTTAAAATAAAGTTCAGGTCTGTAGATAAGCAAGATGAGATAGAGGCAAAGTGCAATGATTGTGGAGAAACAGGGAGCGATAGAGGGGTTTAGAGAGAGGGAGGAAGAGAGAGAGAGGGGGGAGAGAAGAGAAAGTGAGGAGAGAGAAAGAGAGAGGGGAAGAGAGCGAGAAAGAGAGAGAGAGGGGGGAAGAAGAGAAAGTGTCGAGAGAGAGGGAGGGGGGGCAGGGAGAGAGAGGAGAAAGTGAGGAGAGAGTGAGAGAGAGATGGACAGAGGGTGTATCCCAGCCCCTCAATTTGATTGAGTGACAGGTGTGATTAGCCTCTCCCTGATTAAAGTGTGGAGGTACTTTTTAGGAGTCTACCGAGGCCTGTCAGTGCAGCCATGATGAATGGCAATGTTAGAGTAGAGATCTGTCCCACATGGCACCCTATTCCCTATATAGTGCACTACTTTTGACCAGGGCTCATAGCTTTCTGTATATAGTGAATAGGATGCCATGCGGGACAGAACCTAGAGGATTCCCTTCCATTCTATCCACTTCATCTGATACTGACAGGGGTCAGAAGTGAAAACAGGAAATGATTCTGTTATTATGCCCACATTATTGAGATTTGAAGAGAGCGAGGGATAACACGAAGCTGTTGGTCTTTTTACTTTGTTATAATTCAGGCATAAAGGAGATATAGGAAGAAAGTCATAGGTAAAATGTAATGTAGTGGGGGGGGGGGGGGGAGTGTGTGTGTGTGTGTGTGTGTGTGTGTGTGTGTATGTGTGTGTGTGTGTGTGTGTGTGTGTGTGTGTGTGTGTTAGCCCACCTCTATCCATCTCTCAACACCACACCAGATGCAGCATTGCCATAACAACCACACTAAAACACAGTATGACCATTACATCAACATCTTTCAACACAACTCAGAACTCAGCTATATTACACACACACACAGACACACACACATACACACACACACACACACACACACTGAGTGACATCGACCAGATGTTGATCTATTCTCTTTAATTCACCAGTTTGCATTTGATCCATGTTTCAAATAATTTACTCCATCATGAAAACACTGAGAAAGAACCTCAGGTAGTTGAGACTGTGAAGTTAAAGTTACTGCTGTGATGGACACATAGGTGATGACGTTAAAGTTACTGCTGTGATGGACACATAGGTGATGACGTTAAAGTTACTGCTGTGATGGACACATAGGTGATGAAGTTAAAGTTACTGCTGTGATGGACACATAGGTGATGACGTTAAAGTTACTGCTGTGATGGACACATAGGTGATGACGTTAAAGTTACTGCTGTGATGGACACATTAGTGATGACGTTAAAGTTAGTGTTGTCCTGGACACATTAGTGATGACGTTAAAGTTAGTGTTGTGATGGACACATAGGTGATGACGTTAAAGTTACTGCTGTGATGGACACATTAGTGATGACGTTAAAGTTAGTGTTGTGATGGACACATTAGTGATGACGTTAAAGTTAGTGTGGCCTGGACACATTAGTGATGAAGTTAAAGTTAGTGTGGCCTGGACACATTAGTGATGAAGTTAAAGTTAGTGTGGCCTGGACACATTAGTGATGACGTTAAAGTTAGTGTTGTGCTGGACACATTAGTGATGACGTTAAAGTTAGTGTTGTGCTGGACACATTTGTGATGAAGTTAAAGTTAGTGTTGTGCTGGACACATTAGTGATGACGTTAAAGTTAGTGTTGTGCTGGACACATTAGTGATGAAGTTAAAGTTAGTGTTGTGCTGGACACATTCGTGATGACGTTAAAGTTAGTGGTGTGCTGGACACATTAGTGATGAAGTTAAAGTTAGTGTTGTGCTGGACACATTAGTGATGACGTTAAAGTTAGTGTTGTGCTGGACACATTAGTGACGAAGCTGAAGTTAGTGCAGTGGTCTGTGGAAAGGGTTCTACAGTTGAAGTCGGAAGTTTACATACACTTAGGTTGGAGTCATTACAACTCGTTTTTCAACCACTCCACAAATTTTTTGTTGACAAACTACAGTTTTGGCAAGTAGGTTAGGACATCTACTTTGTGCATGACACAAATCGTTTTCCAAAATATTATTTCACTTATAATTCACTGTATCACAATTCCAACGAGTCAGAAGTTTACATACACTAAGTTGACTGTGCCTTTAAACATCTTGGAAAATTCCAGAAAATGATATCTGATAGGCTAATTGACATAATTTGATTCAATTGGAGGTGTACCTGTGGATGTATTTCAAGGACTACCTTCAAACCAGTGCCTTTTTGATTGACATCATGGGAAAATCAAAAGAAATCAGCCAAGACCTCCACAAGTCTGTAGACTTCAGCCAAGACCTCCACAATAATTGTAGACCTCCACAAGTCTGGTTAATCCTTGGGAGCAATTGCCAAACACCTGAAGGTACCACATGCATCTGTACAAACAATAGTATGCAGGTATAAACACCATGGGACCACGCAGTCGTCATACCGCTCCTAGAGATTATTAACGTACTTTGGTGCGAAAAGTGCAAATCAATCCCAGAACACCAGCAAAGGAACCTGTGAAGATGCTGGAGACAGGAACAAAAGGAAACGGGTACAAAAGTATCCACAGTAAAAACGAGTGCTATTTCGACATAACCTGAAAGGCCGCCCAGCAAGGTAGAAACCACTGCTCCAAAACCACCATAAAAAAGCTAGACCTCGTTTTGCAACTGCACATGCGTACAAAGATTGTACTTTTTGGAGAAATGTCCTCTGCTCTGATGAAACAAAGATAGAACTGTTTGGCCATAATGACCACCATGGAGGAAAAGGGGGGAGGCTTGCAAGCCGAAGAACACCATCCCAACCGTGAAGCACGGGGGTGGCAGCATCATGTTGTGGGGGTGCTTTGCTGCAGGAGGGACTGGTTCACTTCACAAAATAGATGGCACCATGAGAGAGGAACATTATGTGGATATATTGAAGCAACATCTCAAGACATCAGTCAGGAAGTTAAAGCTTGGTCGCAAATGGGTCTTCCAAATGGACAATGACCCCAAGCATACTTCCAAAGTTGTGGCAAAATTACAACAAAGTCAAGTTATTGGAGTGGCCATCACAAAGCCCTGACCTCAATCCTATAGAAAATGTGTGGGCAGAACTGAAAAAGCGTGTGCGAGCAAGGTGGCCTACAAACCTGACCCAGTTACACCAGCTCCGTCAGGAGGAATGGGCCAAAATTCACCCACCTTATTTTGGAGTGCTTGTGGAAGGCATCCCGAAACGTTTGACCCAAGTTTAACAATTTAAAGGCAGTACTTACAAATACTAATTGAGTGTATGTAAACTTCTGACCCACTGGGAATGTGTATGTTAGAAAATATATGTTAGAAATTAAAGCTGAAATAAATCTTTCTCTCTACTATTATTCTGACATGTCACATTCTTAAAATAAAGTGGGGATACTAACTTACCTAAACCGGGAATTTCTAATAGGATTAAATGTCAGAAATTGTGAAAAAACTGAGTTTAAATGTGTTTGGCTAAGGTGTATGTAAAGTTCTGACTTCAACTGTACATGGAACCCGAAACGGTTCTACTTGGAACTAAAAGTGTTCCTCAAAGGGTTGTTCAAATGGTCTCCTATTTGGACAGCCAAATAACTCTTTTAGGTCCTTGTTTTCTAAGTGTACGGTTGACCTATATCTACTCTGCTGGCTATCTGCTGCAAGACAGATCACACATTAACTATTGATTATCTGTAGAACGCCCTCACATTCGGAAATAAAATACATGTCTAAATGTATTGAGAGCAGAGCTATAAAATGGTAATTATACACATTACTTTGAATATGAAATGTCTTCTGACGTTTATGGCCGAGGCCTAATAAAAACCGCGTATCTCCGTGGTGATAGTGTAAAACACAAGAACCACTCAGACTGGATATTAGTGTATTATCAACGGAGGTTGTGGCCATTATATTACGTTCATCCCCTGCATGTGTAATAGAGCTCTGTCAGGCCTGTGTTCCATATGGCAGTTGTTTGGATTCACAGTGAGGCCATGTCTCATGCCTGGACAGGGGTGTTACCATGGAGATCCCATTACATCACTGATATATAATTCTGTGACTGTTCTTTATATCTGTAATGTGACTGTTATGTGACCCTGTTCTGTATAGCTGTAATGTGACTGTGATGTGATTGTGTACTGTGTAATATGTGAGTGTGTTGTGATGTGACTATGTTCTATATAGCTGTGATGTGACTGGTTTTTGACTATGTTCTGTATAGCAGTAATGTGACTGTGATGTGACTGTGATGTGACTATGTTCTGTATAGCAGTAATGTGACTGTGATGTGACTGTGATGTGACTATGTTCTGTATAGCAGTAATGTGACTGTGATGTGACTGTGAAGTGACTATGTTCTGTATAGCTGTGATGTGACTGTGATCTGTATAGCTGTAATGTGACTGTGATGTGACTGTGATGTGACTGTGTATTGAATAGTCATAATGAGACTGTGATGTGACTGTATTGAATAGCCCTGACGTGACTGTGATGTGACTGTGTACTGGATGGCCATGATGTGACCGTGACGTGACTGTGATGTGACTGTGCATTGAATAGCTGCCATGTGACTGAGCTACACTACAGTAGGTCCTATAGGTCCTTCAGACCTGCATAGAGATGAGGTTAATATGCACTGCTCTAATGTACTTCCGGCGCCGACAGAGATGGCCGCCTCGCTTCGCGTTCCTAGGAAACTATGCAGTTTTTTGTTTTTTTACGTGTTATTTCTTACATTAGTACCCCAGGTCATCTTAGGTTTCATTACATACAGTCGAGAAGAACTACTGAATATAAGATCAGCATCAACTCACCATCAGTACGACCAAGAATATGTTTTTCGCGACGCGGATCCTGTGTTCTGCCTTACAAACAGGACAACGGAGTGGATCCTATGCAGCGACCCAAAAAAACGACTCCGAAAGAGAGGGAAACGAGGCGGTCTTCTGGTCAGACTCCGGAGACGGGCACAGCGCCCACCACTCCCTAGCATTCTTCTTGCCAATGTCCAGTCTCTTGACAACAAGGTTGATGAAATCCGAGCAAGGGTAGCATTCCAGAGGGACATCAGAGACTGTAACGTTCTTTGCTTCACGGAAACGTGGCTTACTGGAGAGACGCAATCCGAAGCGGTGCAGCCAACAGGTTTCTCCACGCATCGCGCAGACAGGAAAAAACATCTTTCTGGTAAAAAGAGGGGCGGGGGCGTATGCCTTATGACTAACGTGACATGGTGCGATGAAAGAAACATACAGGAACTCAAATCCTTCTGTTCACCTGATTTAGAATTCCTCACAATCAAATGTAGACCGCATTATCTACCAAGAGAATTCTCTTCGATTATAATCACAGCCGTATATATCCCCCCCCAAGCAGACACATCGATGGCTCTGAACGAACTTTATTTAACTCTCTGCAAACTGGAAACAATTTATCCGGAGGCTGCATTCATTGTAGCTGGGGATTTTAACAAGGCTAATCTGAAAACAAGACTCCCCAAATTTTATCAGCATATCGATTGCGCAACCAGGGGAGGAAAGACCTTGGACCATTGTTACTCTAACTTCCGCGACGCATATAAGGCCCTGCCCCGCCCCCCTTTCGGAAAAGCTGACCACGACTCCATTTTGTTGATCCCTGCCTACAGACAGAAACTAAAACAAGAGGCTCCCACGCTGAGGTCTGTCCAACGCTGGTCCGACCAAGCTGACTCCACACTCCAAGACTGCTTCCATCACGTGGACTGGGAGATGTTTCGTATTGCGTCAGATAACAACATTGACGAATACGCTGATTCGGTGTGCGAGTTCATTAGAACGTGCGTTGAAGATGTCGTTCCCATAGCAACGATTAAAACATTCCCTAACCAGAAACCGTGGATTGATGGCAGCATTCGTGTGAAACTGAAAGCGCGAACCACTGCTTTTAATCAGGGCAAGGTGTCTGGTAACATGACCGAATACAAACAGTGCAGCTATTCCCTCCGCAAGGCTATCAAACAAGCTAAGCGCCAGTACAGAGACAAAGTAGAATCTCAATTCAACGGCTCAGACACAAGAGGCATGTGGCAGGGTCTACAGTCAATCACGGACTACAGGAAGAAACCCAGCCCAGTCACGGACCAGGATGTCTTGCTCCCAGGCAGACTAAATAACTTTTTTGCCCGCTTTGAGGACAATACAGTGCCACTGACACGGCCTGCAACGAAAACATGCGGTCTCTCCTTCACTGCAGCCGAGGTGAGTAAGACATTTAAACGTGTTAACCCTCGCAAGGCTGCAGGCCCAGATGGCATCCCCAGCCGCGCCCTCAGAGCATGCGCAGACCAGCTGGCCGGTGTGTTTACGGACATATTCAATCAATCCCTATACCAGTCTGCTGTTCCCACATGCTTCAAGAGGGCCACCATTGTTCCTGTTCCCAAGAAAGCTAAGGTAACTGAGCTAAATGACTACCGCCCCGTAGCACTCACATCCGTCATCATGAAGTGCTTTGAGAGACTAGTCAAGGACCATATCACCTCCACCCTACCTGACACCCTAGACCCACTCCAATTTGCTTACCGCCCAAATAGGTCCACAGACGATGCAATCTCAACCACACTGCACACTGCCCTAACCCATCTGGACAAGAGGAATACCTATGTGAGAATGCTGTTCATCGACTACAGCTCGGCATTCAACACCATAGTACCCTCCAAGCTCGTCATCAAGCTCGAGACCCTGGGTCTCGACCCCGCCCTGTGCAACTGGGTACTGGACTTCCTGACGGGCCGCCCCCAGGTGGTGAGGGTAGGCAACAACATCTCCTCCCCGCTGATCCTCAACACTGGGGCCCCACAAGGTTGCGTTCTGAGCCCTCTCCTGTACTCCCTGTTCACCCACGACTGCGTGGCCACGCACGCCTCCAACTCAATCATCAAGTTTGCGGACGACACAACAGTGGTAGGCTTGATTACCAACAACGATGAGACGGCCTACAGGGAGGAAGTGAGGGCCCTCGGAGTGTGGTGTCAGGAAAACAACCTCACACTCAACGTCAACAAAACTAAGGAGATGATTGTGGACTTCAGGAAACAGCAGAGGGAACACCCCCCTATCCACATCGATGGAACAGTAGTGGAGAGGGTAGCAAGTTTTAAGTTCCTCGGCATACACATCACAGACAAACTGAATTGGTCCACTCACACAGACAGCGTGGTGAAGAAGGCACAGCAGCGCCTCTTCAACCTCAGGAGGCTGAAGAAATTCGGCTTGTCACCAAAAGCACTCACAAACTTCTACAGATGCACAATCGAGAGCATCCTGGCGGGCTGTATCACCGCCTGGTATGGCAACTGCACCGCCCTCAACCGTAAGGCTCTCCAGAGGGTAGTGAGGTCTGCACAACGCATCACCGGGGGCAAACTACCTGCCCTCCAGGACACCTACACCACCCGATGTCACAGGAAGGCCATAAAGATCATCAAGGACATCAACCACCCGAGCCACTGCCTGTTCACCCCGCTATCATCCAGAAGGCGAGGTCAGTACAGGTGCATCAAAGCTGGGACCGAGAGACTGAAAAACAGCTTCTATCTCAAGGCCATCAGACTGTTAAACAGCCACCACTAACACTGAGTGGCTGCTGCCAACACACTGACACTGACTCAACTCCAGCCACTTTAATAATGGGAATTGATGGGAAATGATGTAAATATATCACTAGCCACTTTAAACAATGCTACCTTATATAAATGTTACTTACCCTACATTATTCATCTCATACGCATACGTATATACTGTACTCTATATCATCGACGGTATCCTTATGTAATACATGTATCACTAGCCACTTTATACTATACTATGCCACTTTGTTTACATACTCATCTCATTTGTACATACTGTACCCGATACCATCTACTGTATCTTGCCTATGCTGCTCTGTACCATCACTCATTCATATATCCTTATGTACATATTCTTTATCCCCTTACACTGTGTACAAGACAGTAGTTTTGGAATTGTTAGTTAGATTACTTGTTATTACTGCATTGTCGGAACTAGAAGCACAAGCATTTCGCTACACTCGCATTAACATCTGCTAACCATGTGTATGTGACAAATAAAATTTGATTTGATTTGATTTGATTTGAGATGGGATGGGTGTGTGTCGGGGTGTGTGCGTGTGTGTGCTTGCGTGTGTGTTTGTGTTCACATATGCGCGTGAGTGATGTGCGTGAGCCATGACTGTGATGTTCTGCATTGTCTTAATGTGACTGTGATGTGACTGTGTTCTGTATAGTCATAATGTAATGTCATAATGTGACTGTGATGTGACTGTGATGTGACTGTGTATTGAATAGCTGTGATGTGACTGTTATGTGACTGTGGTCTGTATAGCTGTAATGTGACTGTGATGTGACTGTGATGTGACTGTGTATTGAATAGCTGTGATGTGACTGTAATGTGACTATGATGTGACTGTGTATTGAATAGCCATGATGTGACTGTTATGTGACTGTGGTCTCTATAGCTGTAATGTGACTGTGATGTGACTGTGCATTTTATAGCTGCAATGTGACTTTGTTGTGACTGTGATTGTATAGCTGTAATGTGACTGTGATTGTAATGTGACTGTGTTCTGTATAGCCGTAATGTGACTGTGATGTGACTGTAATGTGATTGTGATGTGACTGTGTTCTGTAAATCCGTAATGTGACTGTGATGTGACAGTGTTCTGTATAGTCATAATGTGACTGTGATGTGACCGTGATGTGATTGTGATGTGACTGAGTTGTGACTGTGTATTGAATAGCCCTTACGTGACTGTGATGTGACTGTGTACTGGATGGCCGTGATGTGACTGTGATGTGACTGTGTATTGAATAGCTGCCATGTGACTGAGCTACACTACAGTAGGTCCTATAGGTCCTTCAGACCTGCATAGAGATGAGGTTAATATGCACTGCTCTAGATGGGATGGGTGTGTGTCCGGGTGTGTGCGTGTGCGTGCTTGCGTGTGTGTTTGTGCTCACATATGTGCGTGTGTGTGTGTGTGTGTGTGTGTGTGTGTGTGTGTGTGTGTGTGTGTGAGTGTCAGCCCACCCCTACCTATCCGTCTCTGTCCACTGGTCTTGGATATAAAGCTATATGGTGCTTAGAGGAGATAATTGAAAATGAAAAAGGACTTTGTTAATTTGATTAGGCAGCGTAAACTCTGGATTGTGCCCATCAAATTGAGTTTTCATGATGACACCATATTAAATAGGATGGGGGAGTTGGAAAGAGAAGTGGGGGGAGTAGGAGAGTTGAAGGGGGAAGGAGGAGAGTTGAGGCGGGAAGGTGAGGGGCAGGGGGGGAGAGAAGAGGGGAGGGAGGGGGAGAGGTGAGGCAGTAAGAGAGGTTAGGGGATGGAGTAGGAGAGGGGAGGAGAGGGTATGGAGAAGGAGAGGGGAGGGGAATGGAGGATTGGAGGATTGGAGTAGAGGAGGAGAGGAGTGAGGAGGAGAGGGGAACAGAGGATTGGAGGAGAGGAGTGAGGAGGAAAGGGGAGGGGAACAGGATTGGAGGAGAGGAGTGAAGAGGAGAGGGGAGGGGAACAGGATTGGAGGAGAGGACTGAGGAAGAGAGGGGGGGGACAGGATTGGAGGAGAGGAGTGAGGAGGAGAGGGGAGGTGAACAGAGGATTGGAGGAGAGGAGGAGAGGAGTGAGGAGGAGAGGGGAGGGGAATAGAGGATTGGAGGAGAGGAGTGAGGAGGAGAGGGGAGGTGAACAGGACTGGAGGAGAGGAGTGAGGAGGAGAGGGGAGGGGAATAGAGGATTGGAGGAGAGGAGGAGAGGAGTGAGAATTGGAGTGGAATTTGAGGATTGGAGGAGAGGAGTGAGGAGGAGAGGGGAGGTGAACAGAGGATTGGAGGAGAGGAGGAGAGGAGTGAGAATTGGAGGGGAATAGGACATGAAGTAATAGATGAAATATATGGTGGCAGAGGGGATACTAATAATACTAATAATAATACTACCACTAATGATAATAATAATGGTAAAAGGGGAACAGAGGAGTAAGGAGGGTTAAATTGTAATGGAATAGGAGAGGATGAGAGGGAGAGAAGGGATGAAATGGGTCTGGAATTGGGGGAGGATACTAGGAAAGATGAGAAGATGATGGGGCAATAGATAGATGGAGGATGAGGAGGGAGTGGTAAGGGTAAAGATGCAATGTGGGAAAGTGAAGCAGCTTGAGCCAGTACAGCCAACAGGATAAATCCAAGGTCTGCTGGTCGCTCGGCATTGAAAAGTGATTCGAAGCTGATCTCTGATTAATTTAATAGATAGATCCTTGTGATTATTATACCTGCAAGGAACAGAAGCCCATTTGGACTGTACTTCTTTAAATTAACACTTTAGATTGGTACTGTCCCCCACATCGATGACTCTGTGAAGAGAGAGAGAAAGAGAGATGGGGAGCAGAGAGAGGGAGAGAGAAACAAAAGAGAGAGAGAGAGAGAGACAGAGAAAATAATGTAGGAGAGATAGAAAGAGAATACGAGAGATAGAAAGAGAGAAAATGGTAATAAAAGAGACCAATTTGTTTCAGCATTTGCTTTAGCTGTGTTTGACTGGCCACTGAGAGACTCCAGTCATTCAGGCCAAAGCAGTCCCTCATGTCCTCGCTATAGTTCCAATTTAAACTTTTATTCTCTCCCTCTCTCCCTCTACATAGAAGTCATTCATTAAATAATACTAGAGAGGATTAAATATGTTACACAATAAAGGGAAACAAATGGGGGATTTGAAAAGACAAGATGAGGACAAAGAGTTTTGCAGTGAGAGGAAATTAATGAAAATGGGGGCCTCCGAAGAGATAGGAATTCAATGTATAATTTGTCTCTATCAAGCCATTCATTTGTGTTAGTGATCCCTATAGCCTATGTAACTTCTAATGTTAGTCTGTCCACAATGGAGAAGGGAGGAGAGGATGGGTGGATGTTTCAGTAGAATTTTTTTAATTTTTTAAAATCTGATAAAACTATATCCCTCGCCCTTGGGATAAACAGAGAGCGAGAGAAAGAGAGAGAAAGAGAGAGAGAGGACGAAGGCATTGTTTTATCCATTTCTCGCTAATAGGAATTATGATAGGCTGTCCTCTGCACTAGCCAGTTCACTACTATTGACCAGGGCCCATACTGTCGGTGACGCATTGCCATTTGTGACGCATAATAGTAGTGCACTATATAGGGACTAGGGTCCCATTTGTGTTGCACAATGTTTGTTGGTCCTTGACCCACGGCCA
Source organism: Oncorhynchus clarkii lewisi (assembly GCF_045791955.1). Taxonomy (NCBI): domain Eukaryota; kingdom Metazoa; phylum Chordata; class Actinopteri; order Salmoniformes; family Salmonidae; genus Oncorhynchus; species Oncorhynchus clarkii. Next base: position 79,655,489 of record NC_092166.1, on the reverse strand, counting down.
TATGCGCTGAATCATTTGGGCGTCACTACACTCTTAGCGAAAAGGGTTCCAAAACAGTTCTCCGTGGAGGGATAGGGTTTCTACCAAGAACCGTTTTCATCTGAAGAACCTTTTTGGAAGACGAGGGTTCTTTGAAAGGCAAAAGGTTCTACCTAGAACCTTTAACATCCTAAAAAACATTTTTGAAAGAAAGGGTTATTTGATGATTCTTTGGAAGGCAAGAAGGAGTCTTTGGAATGCCAGAAGGATTCTACATAGAGCCATATTTCCCAGCATGCTCTATTGCAGTTTGATTTTTAGACTAGTTTGCTTTAATATCTGTGTTTTTGCACATTTGTTTTTTTTATGAAATGAAATATACATTGATTGGTTGATTAATTTCATGCTACACAAAGATAAATAACATTTTTCTAAACTAATCCAATATGTTAGTAGTTAAACAATTTCTTGCACCCGTTACTGGGATGGTTGTTCCAGTTTAGATGATTGAGGCAGTCTAAGTATTCAATTATCCCTACCTTGGCAGTCCTTCTGAATGCAGGTTGTGGGTGATTAAAGACAATGGCATTTGTTGGATATCCTAAATCTAGCTGGATTCCAATAGGAATTACACAATTTTGCAAGCCAGTGTAATGTGCTTTGCAGGCTTGAGGTGGCCTGTAAACCAGGAGTTTCCCAACACCGCTGTATTAGGGTATAACTAGGCCTCCATAAGGCCTTATGATATGTACTTATTGTCGTAAATAACTTAATTGTAAATGCTAGTAAGACTGGTGGAACCGTTCAGCCCCAAAATACTTCTAGGACCTTTATAACACTTGCCTGGCCATTTGTCATCACCCCAGACAGGTTTTAGGTCCATTGCTTAAGGATATAGATGTATATTATAAGTGATTTCTGTCGGACCAATAAAATGAAAGGGACGACCGGCTGTACATGCATTTTCATAATGATACAAAGTGCCTTACCGAGTTAACAGAGCAGAGCTGGAATTGGTACACTTCCTGGGTAGACCAAGAGAGAAGAGAAAGAGCGAGACAGGAACGAAGGAAAGTCAAGGAACCACAGGCTCTTCCTCGAACAGACCGTGACTGGTGGTGAAGTTGCGGGAGATGCCTACCTCTGCCAACAGAGTTAGAATGTCTCTGCTGTCGGGAGGGGGGACCAGCTAATTGCCGTGATGGAGGAGGTCGAGCATCAGACCGACGATGCAGAAGAACAGGACTTGTGTGTGTGTAAACACTCAGAATTTTCGTATCTCATCAATCCTGGGGTCCTGGAGACGTTTTTCAGAATGCCCAGGATCAACTGGAAGCGACATGCCGCACTTGACGGTCTAAATGGGAAGCTCAAATCAAATCAAATGTATTTATATAGCCCTTCGTAAATCAGCTGATATCTCAAAGTGCTGTACAGAAACCCAGCCTAAAACCCCAAACAGTAAGCAATGCAGGTGTTGAAGCACATTGGATAGGAAAACTCCCTAGAAAGGCTAAAACCTAGGAAGAAACCTAGAGAGGAACCAGGCTGTGAGGGGTGGCCAGTCCTCTTCTGGCTGTGCCGGGTGGAGATTATAACAGAACATGGCCAAGATGTTCAAATGTTCATAAATGACCAGCATGGTCAAATAATAATAATCACAGACAGAACAGCTGAAACTGGAGCAGCAGCATGGCCAGGTGGACTGGGGACAGCAAGGAGTCATCATGCCAGGCAGTCCTGAGGCATGGTCCTAGGGCTCAGGTCCTCCGAGAGAGAAAAAAAAAGAGAGAAAGAGAGAATTAGAGAGAATATGTTGAATATGTTCTAGTAACCTGCCTACAATCCATAATATAACTGGCTACTGTAGTCTCCCCTTAAAGTTTGTCTGACAATGATGACATGCTGGCTGGGCAAACAGTGTCTAGAACGAGTTGATGCACCATAGAAATAGAATGTATGGGATGCTCACTTCACAATATGCTCTAAATATTAAATATACTATATTTCCAAACAATGTAAGAAGCATAAAGTCAATAGTTGTAGTGAACAAAATGTTGCTTGCATTTGCCAGTCTAGCTTTCACACCAATAGTATCTTGATTATCCTGTAAACCCACACACTAAAGAGGAAGACAAACAGCCTCACACTTGACCACTCATCCCCTTTCAACAATGAGTTGGTCACACAGTCTTCAAGTCTACAAGACCAAGATAAGTGTCAATAGTTTTGTGCCATCATCAATATGGCTTATAAATGAATTGGCCCAATGAGCCCTGAGACTATTGTTACATTTTATGTTGTATAGGCCTAGACTTATTTTATATTTGTTATTGTTGTATAATACATTGTCATGTATTTGTCTAGACAAAATAGTTTGATCTAAATACCCTGACCCCAACTCTGACCCCAATGCTGACCCCAAGCTACGTTGGATTCCAGGAAGTAGAGGAGGCTCAAGACATAGCATACACATAAATGTTTTAAAGAAATAACATTGTATTCCAAGTTTTTTTAAATAAACATTTGAGTTAAACACAATTATAAACACACTGTACAACATATAAAACACAACAATAACTGTCACTGATCATTAGTTATGCTCCGTTTGTAACCAAGGTGACATGCTTGTTAACAAATCAGAGTGTTCAAAAACCATTTAAATAGATCGGAATTAACTGTTGTTGCATTTAACTGTTGTTGTATTTAACTGTTGTTGCATTTAACTGTTGTTGCATTTAACTGTTGTTGCATTTAACTGTTGTTGCATTTAACTGCTGAAAACGAGCTAATTTCCTTAGTAGGTGCCGTCAGAGGTCAGCATGTGGAACAAGTCAGAGCTCAGGATGATAGTCATGTGCATTTGGCCTACATTGCAGTCACACTGCGCGTGATATGGTGATAGGTAACAATACTTCATGGATGACTGTTGTTGATGTGTTCAGAGGGTCCTCGGTTTGAGCCCAAGTTGGGGCAAAGAGAAGGACAGAAGTAAAGTGGGCAGTATGGCAACGTTCATTGATTTCCAAGGACCCTGTCCCTCACTGGCTGATGTTAATGCCGGACACCCGATGGCTGTAGTGAATCAGGATGGTTAATGTCTGAATCTCCACATGCTCCTCCTTGGATGTTTTTTTTTAAACTGTAAATGACCCCTTGTTTGTCAACTGTGAAGTCTGGATTTTTAGTAGATGATTTGTTTATCCTCCCACCTAGGCTTGGTAGCCTCATGGATCAATCGGGTTCTGAAGTTGAGCATCTTCTCTTCAGACACTCTCTTCTCGACCCAGTCTCTGGCCTGTTTGGAATACTCTACACAGCTTCTCGGATCTCCCTGAAAGATGCGTAACAGAATAACAAAAAATAAATGACAAATTAGTCCCGATTAGTTTTTCCTTGCATCCTTTTGAAACAGTATTTGAGGAGGCTCTAAGTGGAGGAACCCGCGGGTCCTCTTTGAAAAGGCTGTGAGAAGGATACAAAGATGTGAGGAATTGAACAAAGATTAAATCTGAGACAGGTTCATTGTCCTATCCTCATGCTTCAACATTTAACAGACTCTCCTATCCTGGGCTGTGTGGGAGAGCCGGTAGAGAGGTGGGGTGGAGGAGTAGACAGACTCACAGGTGGGAGATGTCCTATTTCCATTTCAACAATCCACTCAGGCACGTTGTCCTAGACATCAACACGTACAATTATTGTCAGAGCCAATTGTGTGTCGCCAGTTATGATTAAACAATTATAAACGATAACCACTTTAGCCACTATAATGATAGGGTTGAGTAAAGTTCAGCATTTCTTACTATTTCTCCATAATAACAAAACCCTACAACCGCTGACCAAAATAAGACCTGAGTATTAACCCCTTAACTCCTTAACTCCAAACTCCCCAATACTTTTTTAGTTACTGGAACGTTAGTGTGCATCTGTCACTTACAGTATAGCATGAGCAGGCAGCGGGCTGAGTATCTGTAACTTACAGTATAGCATGAGCAGGCCGCGGGCTGAGTATCTGTAACTTACAGCATAGCATGAGCAGGCCGTGGGCTGAGTATCTGTAACTTACAGTATAGCATGAGCAGGCCGCGGGCTGAGTATCTGTAACTTACAGTATAGCATGAGCAGGCCGTGGGCTGAGTATCTGTAACTTACAGTATAGCATGAGCAGGCCGTGGGCTGAGTATCTGTAACTTACAGTATAGCATGAGCAGGCCGTGGGCATAGTAAGTTACAGTATAGCATGAGCAGGCCGTGGGCTGAGTATCTGTAACTTACAGTATAGCATGAGCAGGCCGTGGGCATAGTATTTTACAGTATAGCATGAGCAAGCCGTGGGCTGAGTATCTGTAACTTACAGTATAGCATGAGCAGGCCGTGAGCATAGTAATTTACAGTATAGCATGAGCAAGCTGTGGGCTGAGTATCTGTAACTTACAGTATAGCATGAGCAGGCCGTGGGCTGAGTATCTGTAACTTACAGTATAGCATGAGCAGGCCGTGGGCTGAGTATCTGTAACTTACAGTATAGCATGAGCAGGCCGTGGGCTGAGTATCTGTAACTTACAGTATAGCATGAGCAGGCTGTGTGCTGATTATCTGTAACTTACAGTATAGCATGAGCAGGCCGTGGGCTGAGTAACTTACAGTATAGCATGAGCAAGACGTGGGCTGAGTATCTGTAACTTAGAGTATAGCATGAGCAGGCCGTGGGCTGAGTATCTGTAACTTACAGTATAGCATGAGCATGCCGTGGGCATAGTAACTTACAGTATAGCATGAGCAGGCCGTGGGCTGAGTATCTGTAACTTACAGTATAGCATGAGCAGGCCGTGGGCTGAGTATCTGTAACTTACAGTATAGCATGAGCAAGCCGTGGGCTGAGTATCTGTAACTTACAGTATAGCATGAGCAAGCTGTGGGCTGAGTATCTGTAACTTACAGTATAGCATGAGCAGGCCGTGGGCTGAGTATCTGTAACTTACAGTATAGCATGAGCAGGCCGTGGGCTGAGTAACTTACAGTATAGCATGAGCAAGCCTTTGGGCTGAGTATCTGTAACTTACAGTATAGCATGAGCAGGCCGTGGGCTGTGTAACTTACAGTATAGCATGAGCAAGCCGTGGGCTGAGTAACTTACAGTATAGCATGAGCAGGCCGTGGGCATAGTAACTTACAGTATAGCATGAGCAGGCCGTGGGCTGAGTAACTTACAGTATAGCATGAGCAGGCCGTGGGCTGAGTATCTGTAACTTACAGTATAGCATGAGCAGGCTGTGGGCTGATTATCTGTAACTTACAGTATAGCATGAGCAGGCTGTGGGCTGAGTATCTGTAACTTACAGTATAGCATGAGCAGGCTGTGGGCTGAGTATCTGTCACAAGTCTCATTGATTCAACCTCCTATTCACACGTGGAAAAAAATTCAGAATGAAATACAATAAAATGTAAATTACAGTCTACAGTCTACCTAGTGTGAAGAGTAACAGTCTACTGTCTACCTAGTGTGAAGAGTAACAGTCTACTGTTTACCTAGTGTAGAGTAACAGTCTACTGTTTACCTAGTGTAGAGTAACAGTATACTGTCTACCTAGTGTGTAGAGTAACAGTCTACTGTCTACCTAGTGTGAAGAGTAACAGTATACTGTCTACCTAGTGTGTAGAGTAACAGTCTACTGTCTACCTAGTGTGTAGAGTAACAGTCTACTGTCTACCTAGTGTGTAGAGTAACAGTCTACTGTCTACCTAGTGTGAAGAGTAACAGTCTACTGTCTACCTAGTGTGTAGAGTAACAGTCTACTGTCTACCTAGTGTAGAGTAACAGTCTACTGTCTACCTAGTGTGAAGAGTAACAGTCTACTGTCTACCTAGTGTGAAGAGTAACAGTCTACTGTCTACCTAGTGTAGAGTAACAGTCTACTGTCTACCTAGTGTAGAGTAACAGTCTACTGTCTACCTAGTGTAGAGTAACGGTATACTGTCTACCTAGTGTGAAGAGTAACAGTCTACTGTCTACCTAGTGTGTAGAGTAACAGTCTACTGTCTACCTAGTGTGTAGAGTGACAGTCTACTGTCTACCTAGTGTAGAGTAACAGTCTACTGTCTACCTAGTGTGTAGAGTAACAGTATACTGTCTACCTAGTGTGTAGAGTAACAGTCTACTGTCTACCTAGTGTAGAGTAACAGTCTACTGTTTACCTAGTGTAGAGTAACATTCTACTGTTTACCTAGTGTAGAGTAACAGTATACTGTCTACCTAGTGTGTAGAGTAACAGTATACTGTCTACCTAGTGTGAAGAGTAACAGTATACTGTCTACCTAGTGTGTAGAGTAACAGTCTACTGTCTACCTAGTGTGTAGAGTAACAGTCTACTGTCTACCTAGTGTGTAGAGTAACAGTCTACAGTCTACCAAGTGTGTAGAGTAACAGTCTACAGTCAACCTAGTGTGTAGAGTAACAGTCTACTGTCTACCTAGTGTGTAGAGTAACAGTCTACTGTCTACCTAGTGTGTAGAGTAACAGTCTACAGTCTACCTAGTGTGTAGAGTAACAGTCTACTATCTACCTAGTGTGTAGAGTAACAGTCTACTGTCTACCTAGTGTGTAGAGTAACAGTATACTGTTTACCTAGTGTGTAGAGTAACAGTCTACTGTCTACCTAGTGTGAAGAGTAACAGTATACTGTCTACCTAGTGTGTAGAGTAACAGTCTACTGTCTACCTAGTGTAGAGTAACAGTATACTGTCTACCTAGTGTGAAGAGTAACAGTCTACTGTCTACCTAGTGTGTAGAGTAACAGTCTACTGTCTACCTAGTGTGTAGAGTGACAGTCTACTGTCTACCTAGTGTAGAGTAACAGTCTACTGTCTACCTAGTGTGTAGAGTAACAGTATACTGTCTACCTAGTGTGTAGAGTAACAGTCTACTGTCTACCTAGTGTAGAGTAACAGTCTACTGTTTACCTAGTGTAGAGTAACAGTATACTGTCTACCTAGTGTGTAGAGTAACAGTATACTGTCTACCTAGTGTGAAGAGTAACAGTATACTGTCTACCTAGTGTGTAGAGTAACAGTCTACTGTCTACCTAGTGTGTAGAGTAACAGTCTACTGTCTACCTAGTGTGTAGAGTAACAGTCTACAGTCTACCTAGTGTGTAGAGTAACAGTCTACTGTCTACCTAGTGTGTAGAGTAACAGTCTACTGTCTACCTAGTGTGTAGAGTAACAGTCTACAGTCTACCTAGTGTGTAGAGTAACAGTCTACTATCTACCTAGTGTGTAGAGTAACAGTCTACTGTCTACCTAGTGTGTAGAGTAACAGTATACTGTTTACCTAGTGTGTAGAGTAACAGTCTACTGTCTACCTAGTGTAGAGTAACAGTCTACTGTCTACCTAGTGTGTAGAGTAACAGTATACTGTCTACCTAGTGTGTAGAGTAACAGTCTACTGTCTACCTAGTGTAGAGTAACAGTCTACTGTTTACCTAGTGTAGAGTAACAGTATACTGTCTACCTAGTGTGTAGAGTAACAGTATACTGTCTACCTAGTGTGAAGAGTAACAGTATACTGTCTACCTAGTGTGTAGAGTAACAGTATACTGTCTACCTAGTGTGAAGAGTAACAGTATACTGTCTACCTAGTGTGTAGAGTAACAGTCTACTGTCTACCTAGTGTGTAGAGTAACAGTCTACTGTCTACCTAGTGTGTAGAGTAACAGTCTACAGTCTACCAAGTGTGTAGAGTAACAGTCTACAGTCTACCTAGTGTGTAGAGTAACAGTCTACTGTCTACCTAGTGTGTAGAGTAACAGTCTACTGTCTACCTAGTGTGTAGAGTAACAGTCTACAGTCTACCTAGTGTGTAGAGTAACAGTCTACTATCTACCTAGTGTGTAGAGTAACAGTCTACTGTCTACCTAGTGTGTAGAGTAACAGTATACTGTTTACCTAGTGTGTAGAGTAACAGTCTACTGTCTACCTAGTGTGAAGAGTAACAGTATACTGTCTACCTAGTGTGTAGAGTAACAGTCTACTGTCTACCTAGTGTAGAGTAACAGTATACTGTCTACCTAGTGTGAAGAGTAACAGTCTACTGTCTACCTAGTGTGTAGAGTAACAGTCTACTGTCTACCTAGTGTGTAGAGTGACAGTCTACTGTCTACCTAGTGTAGAGTAACAGTCTACTGTCTACCTAGTGTGTAGAGTAACAGTATACTGTCTACCTAGTGTGTAGAGTAACAGTCTACTGTCTACCTAGTGTAGAGTAACAGTCTACTGTTTACCTAGTGTAGAGTAACAGTATACTGTCTACCTAGTGTGTAGAGTAACAGTATACTGTCTACCTAGTGTGTAGAGTAACAGTCTACTGTCTACCTAGTGTGTAGAGTAACAGTCTACTGTCTACCTAGTGTGTAGAGTAACAGTCTACAGTCTACCTAGTGTGTAGAGTAACAGTCTACAGTCTACCTAGTGTGTAGAGTAACAGTCTACTGTCTACCTAGTGTGTAGAGTAACAGTATACTGTTTACCTAGTGTGTAGAGTAACAGTCTACAGTCTACCTAGTGTAGAGTAACAGTATACTGTCTACCTAGTGTGTAGAGTAACAGTCTACAGTCTACCTAGTGTAGAGTAACAGTATACTGTCTACCTAGTGTGTAGAGTAACAGTCTACTGTCTACCTAGTGTGTAGAGTAACAGTCTACTGTCTACCTAGTGTGTAGAGTAACAGTATACTGTCTACCTAGTGTAGAGTAACAGTCTACTGTCTACCTAGTGTAGAGTAACAGCTTACTGTCTAACTAGTGTGAAGAGTAACAGTCTACTGTCTACCTAGTGTGAAGAGTAACAGTCTACTGTCTACCTAGTGTGAAGAGTAACAGTCTACTGTCTACCTAGTGTAGAGTAACAGTCTACTGTCTACCTAGTGTGAAGAGTAACAGTCTACTGTCTACCTAGTGTAGAGTAACAGTCTACTGTCTACCTAGTGTGAAGAGTAACAGTCTACTGTCTACCTAGTGTGTAGAGTAACAGTCTACTGTCTACCTAGTGTAGAGTAACAGTATACTGTCTACCTAGTGTGTAGAGTAACAGTCTACTGTCTACCTAGTGTGTAGAGTAACAGTCTACTGTCTACCTAGTGTGTAGAGTAACAGTCTACAGTCTACCTAGTGTAGAGTAACAGTATACTGTCTACCTAGTGTGTAGAGTAACAGTCTACTGTCTACCTAGTGTGTAGAGTAACAGTCTACTGTCTACCTAGTGTGTAGAGTAACAGTATACTGTCTACCTAGTGTAGAGTAACAGTCTACTGTCTACCTAGTGTAGAGTAACAGCTTACTGTCTACCTAGTGTGAAGAGTAACAGTCTACTGTCTACCTAGTGTGAAGAGTAACAGTCTACTGTCTACCTAGTGTGAAGAGTAACAGTCTACTGTCTACCTAGTGTGAAGAGTAACAGTCTACTGTCTACCTAGTGTAGAGTAACAGTCTACTGTCTACCTAGTGTGAAGAGTAACAGTCTACTGTCTACCTAGTGTAGAGTAACAGTCTACTGTCTACCTAGTGTGAAGAGTAACAGTCTACTGTCTACCTAGTGTGTAGAGTAACAGTCTACTGTCTACCTAGTGTAGAGTAACAGTATACTGTCTACCTAGTGTGTAGAGTAACAGTATACTGTCTACCTAGTGTGTAGAGTAACAGTCTACTGTCTACCTAGTGTAGAGTAACAGTCTACTGTCTACCTAGTGTAGAGTAACAGTCTACTGTCTACCTAGTGTGTAGAGTAACAGTATACTGTCGACCTAGTGTGTAGAGTAACAGTCTACTGTCTACCTAGTGTGTAGAGTAACAGTCTACTGTCTACCTAGTGTAGAGTAACAGTCTACTGTCTACCTAGTGTAGAGTAACAGTATACTGTCTACCTAGTGTGTAGAGTAACAGTCTACTGTCTACCTAGTGTAGAGTAACAGTCTACTGTCTACCTAGTGTAGAGTAACAGTCTACTGTCTACCTCATGTGTAGAGTTACGGTACAGTCTACTTTTGTTAGGTTTGAGGTATAATAACTCCCTGATGTTGAGGGACCTCCTTTGCGGACCAAAACAGGGGTGGGGCTTTACAGGGCTGATCAACAGCAAGCGCACAACATGTGGCATCTGAGTTGGTTTTATTGGTGATGTTGGCTGGTGTAAAACAGAGACATTTACATGTCAATTCAGGGCATGAGGTGATATTCTAAGGTCAGAGCAAAGGGCAAGCAATACATTTTACACAATCAATAGTGTTAACAGAACACTTTAAAGTCTAGTATCAAAGAATATACTCTTTCTTATCAGTATTTCGAAAAGTAATGCAAAAGGGAATTGCATCACAAAACAAAAACAAAACAGTTCGTAGGACAGGATCACGTCACCGTTACAGTAGCATACAAAATACTTATCATTGACAAGCAAAAAATGTCCTACTTTGTCATCTATGTAGTCGGTGGCCACAAAAGAATCACTGCACACTGACAACCACAACTGGTAAATGACTTCAGGCGCTGTATCGACGCCATACTCAGGATGTTGGATGGTCTTCCTGCACACAAAGCTCTATTGTGTTCGCGGACAAGAAAGGAGTGAAAACGTGCCGTTTGTCTGCATCTGACAGGGGCATTATGGGTAGAGTGCACTGCCTTTTTGGCCAGATTGGTTTCCCTGTCGTCTGCGCCAAAATGCTTACTACAGATAGAACAACATGTCAGTTAAAAAAATATATATCTGCAGACATCTCTTTGTTTACTTCCTGTTGTCCTGACTTTCTTGAAGACCGATAGTAAGATGCTCCTTCATTCCACTTCCTGTAATCTTAGAACCACGAAGAGGATAATCAACCAGACGACAGACGATATAGAAGGCCTTGAGTTGGCACAAAGTAGGTCGCTGTTCTGTTATACAGTACTGTTATTATACAAATCACTGTCGAGACATGTTTATGCAACGATAAATAAACCGTTGTTTCTGCATTTTAAGGTGATTTCGAAAAAGGCAGCATTTTTATATAAAAATACAGAAATCGAAATACTCAAGCAATGGACCTAGAAACTGTCTGGGGTGATGAAAAATGGCCAGGCACATGTTATAAAGGGCCCAGAAGTTTTTTGGGGGTGAACTTCCCCTTTAAATGGATCTTGGTAGAACCTTTCACAGATGGTTCTAGCAATAACCTTTTGATTAAAAAATCCTTCTTGGTAGAACCATATACCGGGGATCCTGTGAAGAACCCTACCTGAGCACCAATAAACCAAAGAACCCTGTAAGGTTCTACTTAGCATCTTTTTGTCTAAGAGTTTATCGTCACCATATCATTCAGCCCAACATTTCAGTGACACAGAGTGTGCTTCCAAATGGCACCCTATTCCCTACATCCCTATTGGGCCCTGGTCAAAAGTAGTGCACGATATAGGGAATAGGGAGCCGTTTTTGATGCAATGACACACCCCAACAGGCTTTCTGCTGTTACTCTGTAGAGAAGGTGACTTCCTGCTCCGGGACCATGCAGACATTGTTGCAGGGAAAGGGCCGTGTGTTTTCATTAAAAGCAGGAAGCAGTCTGACAGAGGCCATTACTTTTCCTTCACTACGGTACGGCGTGTGTGTGTGTGTGTCTGCGTGTGTGTGTATGGTTTGTGTGTGTGTTTTCGTGTGTGTGTGTGTGTATGTGGTTGGGGGCAGACGTAGCATTCCCATTGTGTTTTACTCCACTCCTCCCGTCACTTTCAGCTCTCCTGCCATCCATCTCTCCCTCCTCAGCCCCAACCGTCAACCAATGTTCCCTATAACGTTTTTTTTTCACTGAGCAAATTTCAGTTCTGCTGAACGCAAATTTGACATTTCTGTGCAGCTTAGGGCATGCGTTTACTCTGAACACTGAGGCTGTACCCAGCTTTATTTACTGTTTTAACAGTGGTCAAGTAGGCAACTGTGGCTATTTGATCATAATGTAGGCCTACCAGAGTGGCCCACCATCATAAACAATGGAGAAAATGCCTCCCATAACATTTTAACATGCGCGTGGTATGTGTTCATGATGAAGTTTTTAATTAAAGAAAGCACTGAACACTGAATACAAAACAATAAACGAATAACGACCGTGAAGCTATACTGAGAACTGTGCTGACACAAGCAACTAACATAGACAATCACCCACAAACAAACAGTGAAACCCAGGCTACCTAAGTAAGATTCTCAATCAGAGACAACTAATGACACCTGCCTCTGATTGAGAACCATACTAGGCCGAAACATAGAAATCCCAAAATCATAGAAAAACAAACATAGACTGCCCACCCCAACTCACGCCCTGACCATACTAAATAATGACAAAACAAAGGAAATAAAGGTCAGAACGTGACAGTACCCACCCCCCCCACCAAAGGTGCGGACTCCGGTCGCAAAACCTGAACCTATAGGGGAGGGTCTGGGTGGGCGTCTGTCCGCGGTGGCGGCTCTGGCGCGGGACGTGGACCCCACTTCAACACTTTCTTTCTCCGCCTCCGTGGCTAAACACGGCGACCCTCGCCGCCGACCTCGGACTGGGGACCCTAGAAATGGGTCCCGAATGGACGGGAGATTCCGGCAGCGCCGGGGTGAAGGATGACTCCGGCAGCGCCGGACAGGCGGGAGGCTCCAGCAGCGTCGGACTGAGGGGCTCTGGCACCTCTGGACTGAGGGGCGGAAGCTCTGGTAGCGCCGGACAGGCGGGAGCACCTGTATTGATGGGACGGAGAGACAGCCTGGTGCGGGGTGCCGGCACTGGTGGTACCGGGCTGGGGACACACACCTCAGGGCGAATGCCTTGCATACTACGCCAAATCAACTGCTCTCTCTCTTCACACTCCCCCAATTCGATTAACACCTCCTCGAGTGTCCCCTCATCTCCCAGCCGTTCACTCTCCTCCATTCTGTCCAATAATTCCTCGACCCTCTCAGACTCAGCCCTCAGCTTCGCCGACAGCTCCGATAACATCCATGGCTCCTTACGGTAAACAGTGGGAGTTGGCTCAGGTCTGGCTCCTGATTTTTGGGGCTGCCTCTCGGGCTTCCTGCCGCTCTGCCGTGCTACCTAAGCCCTGTCCGCCTGAGCTGTCCACTGCAGCCACACCGGTCCTCCCTTCCGCGGTGAGATAATGGGAGCTGCTACCTGACCAAACCCTCGATAAACCGCCAGTAGTAGTTGGAAAACCCCAGAAACCGCTGCACTTCCTTTACCGTGGTGGGAGTCAGCCAATTACGCACGGCTAAAATGTGGTCACTCTCCATCTCCACCCCTGACCTGGAAATGCTTTACCCTAAGAAGGAGACGGACTCTTGGAAGAACCGACATTTCTCAGCCTTGACATACAGGTCATGCATGCTCCAACAGTTGACCAAGCACCTTGCGCACCAGGAACACATGCTCGGCGCATGTAGCGGAGTATATCAGAATGTCTTCAATATACACCACTACACCCTGCCCGTGCAGGACCCGGAAAATCTCATCAACAAAGGTCTGGAAGACTGATGGAGCAGTCATCAACCCATACGGCATGATGAGGTACTCATAGTGCCCTTAGGTGGTACTAAATGCCACCTCCACCCGTCCCCCTCCCGGATACGCACCAGGTTGTAAGCGCTCCTGAGATCCAACTTGTGAAGAAGCTTGCTCCGTGCGTTGACTCAATCGCACTGGCGATGAGAGGCAGCGGGTAGCTATACCTCACAGTGATCTGAATTATCCCTCAATAGTCAATACACGGGCGCAGACCCCCATCCTTCTTCTTCACAAAAAATAAACTTGAGAAGGCAGGTGAAGTGGAGGACCGAATGTACCCCTGCCCCAGGGATTTGGAGACATATGTTTCCATAGCCACCATCTCCTCCTGTGACAGAGGATACACGTGACTCCTGGGAAGTGTTGGGTGAAAGAGGAAATGTATCTCACAATCCGCCCGATGATGAGGTGGTAATTTAGTCGCCCTCTTCTTACAGAAGGCGAGAGCCAAATCGGAAAATTCTGAGGAGATGTGCACGGTGGAGACCTGTTCTGGACTTTCCACCGTAGTCGCACCGATTGACAACAGGTGTGTGAAACAAAGACAAAACAAATGGAAAATGAAAAGTGGATCGGCGGTAGCTGGAAAGCCGGTGACGTCGTCCGCCGAACGCCGCCCCAACAAGGAGCGGGGCGAAGTCGTGACAATTATGTCTGTGTAGACACCGGTCTGTGTAGAGTACAGGCCTGAGACGTTCCTGTCATTGCAAAATAATCCTACTCTGATGCTCTCTGCCTATATAAAAATATATTGCATAGTTCAACTGGTTTCGGATGATAGTGGCTAATATTGAGTTGATTCGACCTAGTCAAGCATGCTGCTGGCCCAAAACAGAGCGGCATCACTTTCTCTTCATTGTAATCAGAGGGCTGATATAAGTGCTATGCTTGCCAGTCTCTCTAAGAGTTGAGCAGAGATAGACTGCAACACTTCCTATCTTTACAAGAAACATTAATGTGATGGAAATCCCAAATTGTTTGCATTGTCAACTTCCACACAGCTCTGACTCACACACTTACCCCACCAGATAAGCCACCAGGGGTCTTTTCACAGAACAAAATCCAGAACAAATTCAAGAAAGCGTACAGTATTATAAAGATACATTTTTGCTAAAATGAACAGCAACCCTTTTTCTAAGAACATATAAAACAACACGTCACGGCACAAAGCATCTCCACTATTTGACATGGATAGTTTGTGTGTATGTGTAGGCTACGTGTGCTTTTTTTTTCAAAGTGTTTGTATTTCTGTCCTTGAGTTGTTCTTAGGGCTAGGTGTCGACAACTTCTTAGGGCTAGGTGTCGCCAGGTGTAATAGGACACCTGTCAACAACTTCCGGAGAAATTGGAGGGCGCGCAATTCAAATAAATAATCCATAACAATTACGGATATTATAGATATTAAACATTGAATCCCCGAGCTGACAAGGTACAAATCTGTCCTTCTGCCCCTGAACAAGGCAGTTAACCCAATTTTCCTAGGCCGTCATTGAAAATAAGAATTTGTTCATTACTGACTTGCCTCGTTAAATAAAGGTAATAAAATAAAAATAGTACAAAATAAAAACAATTTAGGTACATACAAGTGTCTTATATCGGTTAAAAGCTTAAATTATTGTTAGTCTAACTGCATTGTCTGATTTACAATAGGCTTTACAGCGAAAGAATGCAATGCGATTGTTTGAGGACGGCACCCCACATCAAAATATTTTTCAACCAGCACAGGTTTCATAAATTCACAAATAGCGATTAAATATTCACTTACATTTTGAAAATCTTCCTCTGATTTGCAATCCAAAGGGTCCCAGCTACAAATGTAGTGTCCTTTTGTTAGATAAAATCCTTCTTTATATCCCAAAAAGTCTGTTTAGTTGGCACCATTGATTTGAGTAATCCACTCGTTCAACAGGTAGAGAAAGGAATCCAAAAAGCTACCGCTAAACTTTGCTAAAACAAGTCAAAATATGCTTCTATTTAATCCGCAGGTACCCTAAAATGTAATTAAACTATAATATTTCATAGGGAAAGAAGTATGTTCAATAGGAAAGCGATATTAGCAGGTTCATCTTGCACGCATGCTCTGATTTCCAACTCTGAGTCCCAGTACTAAAACTAATAATTCTTCTTCATTTTGGAAGAAACAAGCCTGAAACCTTGAACAAAGACTGTTGACATCTAGTGGAAGCCATAGGAATTGCAATCTGGGAGCTGGATTTTGATATGGCCCTATACCTTCCATTGTAAGAGCATGGGCGCTCCAAAAGAAATCAGGTTGTTTTTTGGGGGGATTTTCTCCTACCGTATCTATTGTTTTATAGTGTCATACATTATTTAACATTTCTACAAACTTCAAAGTGCTTTCTATCCAATGGTACCGATTATATGCATATCCTTTACTTTGGGCACGTCAGTCAGGCGGAAAATGCGAAAAAATGACACTAGCCTGAAGAAGTTCTGTTCTGTAATATTTCATGTTTCATGTTTTGTGTGGACCCCAGGACGAGTAGCTGCTGCTTTTGCAACATCTAATGGGGATCCTAATAAAATACTAATATCAAAAGGAAGGAAGGGAGGATGAGGAGTGTAGGAGAGGAAGAAAGAGAGGCAAGCATTACACCAATTCAAATATACACCTGAGCTGGAAGAGGAGAGAGGAAGCGCAGATGAAGAGGAGAGAGGAAGGGCAGATGAAGAGGAGAGAGGAAAGGCAGATGAAGAGGAGAGAGGAAGAGTAGATGAAAGAGGAGAGGGGAAGAGTAGATGAAGAGGAGAGAGGAAGAGTAGATGAAAGAGGAGAGGGGAAGAGTAGATGAAAGAGGAGAGAGGAAGAGTAGATGAAAGAGGAGAGAGGAAGAGCAGATGAAGAGGAGAGAGGAAGAGTAGATGAAAGAGGAGAGGGGAAGAGTAGATGAAAGAGGAGAGAGGAAGAGTAGATGAAAGAGGAGAGAGGAAGAGGAGATGAAGAGGAGAGAGGAAGAGTAGATGAAAGAGGAGAGGGGAAGAGTAGATGAAAGAGGAGAGAGGAAGAGTAGATGAAAGAGGAGATGAAGAGGAGAGAGGGAGAATAGATGAAGATGAGAGAGAAAGAGCAGATGAAGAGGAGAGAGGAAGAGTAGATGAAGAGGAGAGAGAAAGAGCAGATGAAGATGAGAGAGAAAGAGCAGATGAAGAGGAGAGAGGAAGAGTAGATGAAGAGGAGAGAGAAAGAGCAGATGAAGAGGAGAGAGGAAGAGTAGATGAAGAGGAGAGAGGAAGAGGAAGAAAAGGAGGAGAAAGAGAAGAAAGGATGATGAAGAAGAGGATGTGGAAGGGGAAGCGGATGTTCAATGGAATAGGGAAGTGGAAGAAGAGGACGATAAGGAGGAATAGGAAGATGAGGGGCAAGCAGTAGAGGAGACATGTTGACCTTCGATCCATAGAAAACCCCTCACTTTTATGGAGAGGGGGAGGTGAGAGAGGCAGAGAGAGAGAGAGAGACCAAATACATAGAAAGAGAGATGGAGGCAGAAAGAAACATGGAGAGAGAGTGGGATAGAGGGAGAGAGAGAGAGAAAGGAGCACAGCCATGGTTCAGGCAAGTTACCCCTCCCTGATTCTCCTCTCCTTCTTCGTGACATAACTCTGGAGATGAAACAAAAAGCACTCTGCTTCCTAAATGAAGGTAGATGACTGTGATGGCTGTGTTCACTGATCAGTATCAAACATTTTAACCTCTCTCTCTCTCTCTCTCTCTCTCTCTCTCTCTCTCGCTCTCTCTCTCGCTCTCTCTCTCGCTCTCTCTACACCTGACCAGCCCTGCAGTAGTTGCTGGTTCCGCCAGCATTCTCTTTGTATATTGTGGTCTGGGGAGCGATCTGTCACCTGCTACAGGCTCCAATACTTGGGGATATATTTCATATAGGCATTCTGTAGGCCAAAACTATTGTTCTGCTGCCTGAGTTCTGTTTCCCACTAGAGAGGAGAGGCTGTTGGAATAATAGAGCTAGTCTGATGCAATGCAGCAAGGAGAGCATGGAACAGGATCACTGTCTGTCTGTCTGTCTGTCTGTCTGTCTGTCTGTCTGTCTGTCTGTCTGTCTGTCTGTCTGTCTGTCTGTCTGCGTGCGTGCGTGCGTGAGAGTGCAGTGGCACCACGGTATACACCTGGCAAAGGGACCAGGGTTGAGAAGAGGATAAGCTGTGTGTGGTGGCCTGAGACAGGACAGTCTACCGGTCAGAGCTCAGTCCAGACTCCTACAGGACCACACACACACACACACACACACACACAAACACACACAAACACACAGACACACACTGGCAGTTACACCAGACTCAACAGCAACCTAGAAGAGGCTCAAGAAAGGCATGAAATCATAATTTACATTAATTTCCCTTGCAAACAAACAAACAAGTTAGCAAAAAAACAATAAACAGTCAAATGATGCCAGGACATTTCCACTAAGTGGTGTTCCTGCCACACAGCTTGGCAGCCTGCGTATTAGTCATGACTCAATACTGTGGCACAAAACAAACTCACATCGGGATCCATCTTTTTTTAGACCGCGTGACACTTTTCATGAGAAGAGAAGGAGAAGGGGGAGGAGGAAGAGGAGGAGAAACGGAGGAGGATGAGAAGTAGGATGGGAGGGGGTGGAGGTAGAGGAGGAGAAACGGAGGAGGATGAGAAGTAGGATGGGAGGGGGTGGAGGAAGAGGAGGAGAAATGGAGGAGGATGAGAAGTAGGAGGGGGGGTGGAGGAAGAGGAGGAGAAATGGAGGAGGATGAGAAGTTGGAGGGGAGGGTGAGGAGGAAGAGGAGGAGGAGGCCGAAGGAGAAGCGGCTGGAGGAAGAGGAGGAGGACTAGGAGGAAGTGAATTATACATCTCCTGGATTTATGGAACCTTCCCTGCTTTGTTTCAATGTTCTAACCAAGCTGTGTTGTCCTTCTCTCATACACCATCCACCTCTCCTCTCTCCAACTTTTCATATTTCCACCTCTCCTCTCTCCTCCTCTGCTCCTTTCCTCTCTCCTCCTCTGCTCCTCACCACCTCTCCACCTCGCATCCTCTCCTCTCTCCTCCTCTGCTCCTCTCCATCTCTCATCCTCTCCTCTCTCCTCTCCACCTGTCATCCTCTCCTCTCTCCTCCTCTACTCCTCTCCACCTCTTATCCTCTCCTCTCTCCTCCTCTGCTCCTCTCCACCTCTCCTCTCTCCACCTCTCATCCTCTCCTCTCCATCTTTTCCTCCTTTATACCTCTCAACCTTTCCACCTCTCCTCCACCTCACCATCCTTAGTCATTTCTTCTCATTGAATGACAACACAACTAAACCTTATCACCTGTCCCTGTGGTCCCTCTGTCCCAGCCTCTTAACTCTGTCCAGTGATATATGGCCAATGAGCCCTTAATACACTAGGAGACCCCTGGAGGGACCACTTATCAGCCTCTCTGTATCTCTGTTGTCTTCAGCCGCGTCTGTTATCCCTCAAGGCCCATTCACGACGGCCCTGTCAGGTCAATGGCCCTCTACACAGCTACAACAATCAGAGCCAACTCAATAGAATATCCATTACGATGGAGAATGGAGCCAGCACTAACACTAAGCTGAGAGAGAGAGAGAGAGTTGAGATATGAACCACTCTGTTTAGGGAGGGATAGGTGAAAACACAGGCCCCCTCTTGAATCGATGGTCCCTTTTTCTGTGCCCTTTGAGACTGTTGGAACTAAGAACAGAGTCCACTGGAAATCTTTGTGTGGGTATTGGACGGTTAGGACAGAGATACAAAGAAATAGATACAGGAGGAAAGTAGAGAGAAATAGATACACAGTGAGAGCGAGAGAGAGATAGAGAGAGAGAGAGAGAGAGAGAGAGAGAGAGAGAGAGAGAGAGAGAGAGAGAGAGAGAGAGAGAGAGAGTGGAAACAGAAAGAGAGGTAGAGGGAGAAACAAACAGAGGAAGAGAGAGAGATAGGGGGAGAGGAAGCACAGAAAGAGAGGTTGAGGGAGAAACAAACAGAGGAAGAGAGGGAGATAGGGGGAGAGGAAGCACAGAAAGAGAGGTAGAGGGAGAAACAGAGGAAGAGAGAGGTAGAGAGAGAGCGGAAGGGAGGATGAATAAGAAAAGGGATAGAGAGGACTATAGTTTTGGCATGAGGCTGATATCTACACACACAAATTATTGTTCGAAGTAGTTCCAGGTAGAGGTTATTTTGGCTTGGAACCATAGCAGAACATTTGATGGTGCTATAAAGAACCTTTTCCTAAGGTTCTAAAAAGTACCTTTGAAAAGGAGCTACATTGCACGACAAAAAGGGTTCCGCTATGGTTCCAAGCCCTTTTTGATGGTTCTTTATGGAGAATGGTTCTGTGAAGTACATTTATCGCAAAGGTTCTTTCTAGATCCTCTTCTGTTCTGGTCAGCCATGTCAGTAAACTTCCATAGGTTGAATCAAGTGAGCTACCTCTGGTACAGCTGTGGGTCCCTGAAGAGACAATTGAGAACCACGGGCTAATTTCATCAATTATTATCATTTAGCACAAGACACTATCACTGTCCATTGTCATATTAAATATGTAATTGCAGTAATACAACAGATTAGATGAGCGGGAATGAAACTCTCATTGAAGGTTGCAAAAAAATACCTCTGCATAAACCATGCCCCAAAATATTGTAATTAGCCTCCTTCCATACATTTACAATTTTAATAAAAAGAGGAAAGAACTATTTTGTGAATTGTGAAGAACCATTGAAGTGCTCAAAGTGTTATTTGAGTCATTAGGTTTCCACATAGAAAAATCAAACTTCTCTAAGAACCCTCATTATTGTCTGGGCAGCGACAGGACAAACCATTATTTTTTTTTGCGTAGAACATTTTGTAACAAAAGCTAGTATTTTATTATTGAACAAAGTCAGGTTGTCCCTCCCTGTTTGGGTCCGTTTCCTTACATCTGGTAGTCCCTCCCTGTTTGGGTCTGTTTCCTTACATCAGGTAGTCCCTCCCTGTTTGGGTCTGTTTCCTTACATCTGGTAGTCCCTCCCTGTTTGGGTCTGTTTCCTTACATCAGGTAGTCCCTCCCTGTTTGGGTCCGTTTCCTTACATCTGGTAGTCCCTCCCTGTTTGGGTCTGTTTCCTTACATCAGGTAGTCCCTCCCTGTTTGGGTCTGTTTCCTTACATAAGGTAGTCCCTCCCTGTTTGGGTCTGTTTCCTTACATCTGGTAGTCCCTCCCTGTTTGGGTCTGTTTCCTTACATCTGGTAGTCCCTCCCTGTTTGGGTCTGTTTCCTTACATCTGGTAGTCCCTCCCTGTTTGGGTCTGTTTCCTTACATAAGGTAGTCCCTCCCTGTTTGGGTCTGTTTCCTTACATCAGGTAGTCCCTCCCTGTTTGGGTCTGTTTCCTTACATCTGGTAGTCCCTCCCTGTTTGGGTCTGTTTCCTTACATCTGGTAGTCCCTCCCTGTTTGGGTCCGTTTCCTTACATCTGGTAGTCCCCCATTCCTCTCTCTATCTTCCTCTGCTGATGTTGATGGGAATAAACACAAACCATTCTTTAATTAACAGATTGGGAGTTTGTTCACGTCATTCTAATAAAACTGTTTGACAGAACGAAGACAAGATCAAAGCTTACTTAACAATTATGTTCCGCTTTCAAAGAAAACAAATGTATTTTAGAGCAGTTAAGGTGTAGTTCTATATCCTTGTCATTACTATCTCATGGTTGGAATCTGTTGTGGACAGACCGGGGAGACACAATATAAGCGAAGCCTGTGCATTGGAAATGAGACTTGTCTTGTTGTTGTTGATCAAAAGTTGATCGGTCTCTTCTTCATTAGATGTTTGAATACACACTTATTACAAACACACTCACATTTTGCATAAATACACACTCATACGCACACACACATGGTGTATATATATATATATATATATAGGGTATAGAGTGTATAGATATTTATATATATATATATATATATATATATATATATATATATATATAGGGTATGGAGTGTATAGATATTTATATATATATATATATATATATATATATATAGGGTACAGAGTGTATAGATATTTATATATATATATATATATATAGGGTACAGAGTGTATATATACATATATATAGATATATAGGGTATAGAGTATATATATATATATATATATATATATTGTATAGAGTATATATATATATATATATATAGGGTATAGAGTGTATAGATATATATATATATATATATATATATATATATATATATAGTGTATAGAGTGTATAGATATATATATATAGATATATAGGGTATAGAGTGTATAGATATATATATATAGATATACAGGGTATAGAGTGTATAGATCTTGTTTAATATCATCCTTTATTACATTCGATATTAAATGTTATCATAAAACATTGTTCTACATACAAGTTTGCTTCTGTTGCATTTCTTTCCCGGCAACTCTAAAGTATCCCCTTTTATGTCCATGTGTGCTGACAAGCAGTGTGTGTGTGTGTGTGTGTGTGTGTGTGATATGCCTAATGATGAATGAGGGAGACAGGCTCTAGCTCAGAGCTGCAGCAGAATTAACAGGAGCTCAATAGTCGCTGAGTGAGGTCATTTCAGATTCACAGCCCTGCAGTGTTCATACGCTCCGACACACACACACACCGCACACACACACACACCGCACACACGCACGCACCGCACGCACGCACCGCACGCACGCACTGCACGCACGCACGCACCGCACGCACCGCACGCACGCACCGCACGCACCGCACGCACCGCACGCACGCACCGCACGCACGCACGCACACACACACACACACAAATCGCACACACACACACACACACACAAACACACACACACACACACACCGCACACACACACACACACACACACACACACGCACACACACACCGCATGCACGCACACACACACACACACACACACACACACACACGCACACGCACACACACGCACGCACGCACGCACACACACACCGCACGCACACACACACACACACACACACACACACACGCACACGCACACACACGCACGCACGCACACACACACCGCACGCACACACACACAGAGGAGGTAGATAGTGAGTGGTGTGAGTGTTGATCCCAGCAAGAGGTAGCAGAATATCAGTATTTCTCTGTCGTTCAGATCCTTCTGACTGTCATGACTTTCTGTCTCATACCGATCCACCTTTTAGCAGGTTGACAGAAGGATCCTCTCACTGACTACCTTTTCTTCCTCTCCCTCTTGCTCTCTCTCTCTCTCTCTCTCTCTCTCTCTCTCTCTCTCTCTCTCTCTCTCTCTCTCTCTCTCTCTCTCTCTCTCTCTCTCTCTCTCTCTCTCTCTCTCTCTCTCTCTCTCTCTCTCTCTCTCTCTCTCTCTCTCTCGATATTCTATTTTCTAGCCTCACCTTTTTCTCTCTTACTATAAAAAAACAGGTGAAACTTCTTCCTCTTCCTCACCCCCTCTCCATTTCCTGCTTCATCGCCTCGTGTGTGTGTGTGTACCCTTTTCATTGGCATGTGTTGATGGTAATGAATGTGTGCCCGTTCATCTGTGCGTCAGTGAGAAGACCTTCAGGGTGTCTCTCCCAAATCAATAGCTCATTACTCTAAGACGGGCTTCACCTCTCCTCCCTCCCAAACCTCTTTACTATCTTCCTCCCATCTTCCTCATCAAACAAGTCATCTTCCTCTCTTCTCCATAATAAACGCCGTTTAGCAGACACGTTCATCCAAAGTGACTCACAGTCATGCGTGCATACATTTTATGCATGGGTCCCAGGAATCAAACCCACTACCCTGGTGTTGCAAAACGCCACGCTCCACCGGAGCTACAGAGGACCACCGCGTGGGCATTGCGGGCATGAAGCCACGAGCCATAACTCTTTAGGAATTATTATGACTGCGTATTGCCGTCCTGTGAAGTGGCCATTGTCAGGTACACAGCATACTCTGCCACATCAGTTATCTGACAGCTCCACCATACAGCAGTTTATCCAATACTGTCTATCTTAGAGACACAAGGGAGAGAGAGATAATGAGAGACAGAGAGAGAGAGAGAGAGAGAGAGAGAGAGATGTTAGTTTAAAGTTAGTTGTGGTGCTGTGTAAGGTTTGCTGTCCTGTGCAGAAACAGAAATGGAGCTTTCTCTAGGGATGGACTGAGGGAAACTGTATGTTTTATTTACTATCAGCAAGCAATACATTTCATCCCAGGCATTGCAGGGTAGGGGGTAGGGTGCTATGGAGACGTGTGTGTGTGTGTGTGTGTGTGTGTGTGTGTGTGTGTGTGTGTGTGTGTGTGTGTGTGTGTGTGTGTGTGTGTGTGTGTGTGTGTGTGTGTGTGTGTGTGTGTATTTATATTTGTTAGGGACTGCAGTATTTTTTTACTTGTGGGTGTATGGAAGGGAATGAGTCTGTGTCCATGAGTGTGTGAGTGTGTGTGTGTGTCGGGGGGATGGGGGGTGTCTTAGGCAACAAACTACATCTGTATGTAGCATCAGCAAACATCCAATATCTCCACATGGAGGTTGAGACGCAGCAAAGGCCAGCCAGCTTTATCTGGTTCCATTTAGGCTAAATTCCCTCCCAACACATTGTACCACTTATCCTCACCCACATCCCTCCATTACACTCACTCTCTCCTTTTCTCTCTCTTTCTCACTCAGACAGATTGTTCTATTAAGGGAATGGAGGAGAGGGATACAAACACCAGACCATTTATGTTTCAGGGATACATTTTCATCTGTTACTCTCCTGAGGAAATAAATATTATAAAACTCAGAGAGAGAGAGAGAAACAGAGAGACAGAGAGAGAGAGAGAGAGAGAGAGAGAGAGAGAGAGAGAGAGAGAGAGAGAGACAGAGAGAGAGAGAGAGAGAGAGAGAGAGAGAGAGAGACACAGAGAGAGAGAGAGAGAGAGACAGAGAGACAGAGAGAGAGAGAGAGAGACAGAGAGAGACAGAGAGAGAGACAGAGAGAGGGAGAGAGACAGAGAGAGAGAGGGAGAGAGCGACAGAGAGACAGAGAGAGAGAGAGAGAGAGAGAGAGAGAGAGCTCTATCTATAGTATTATTCCTGGTTATTGTTCACTAAT